>NC_087206.1:65318197-65340697 GCF_015104395.2 Macrobrachium nipponense | reverse complement strand
GCCATTACACTACTTGTTCATAAGCTTCCGTAGGGCAAGGTAGTGCCGTCATTGCACCTCGTGCGAAACACTGTAGGCGTTAACTAAGGTTCTTTACAGCGTCCCTTCACCCCCTAACTGCAACCCCTTTCATTCCTTTTGCTATACCTCCGTTCATAGTCTCTTTTCCATCTTCCTTTCCACCCTCCCCTAACAGTTTAATTTTTTTTTCCAGCGGTTGGTGATCTCATAGGTCCCAGCGCTTGGTCTTTGGCATAGATTTTATATTCCAATTCTGTTTACAGGCTTCCAGTTTTTATTTCTCTGTCAATTTGGTGTTCAGATTTTATACCCAGCCTTCTGGTCACATGGTCACTCATCCTTTCTCTCTCTCTCTCTCTCTCTTCTCTCTCTCTCTCTCTCTCTCTCCAGATCCTCAGTGCTCTGTGCGTTGCTTATAATTATATTACGTGGTTTTCATATTTATCTACACTGGTAACGCGTCGCCCCTCAGCTCTCATTTAAATGTTTATAATTGCTGGACGACCATTTTATTTCCTCTTAGTAACATTTTCTTCGCCATAATTTACCTTCTTGTTATACGCTACCCCTTACGTCTCGTGTGTGTGTGTGTGTGTGTGTGTGTATCAGTATATATATATATATATATATATATATATATATAATATATATATATATATATAATATACACATTTATATATAACTTCCACCACTGGAATAACGGCTTGATGTGATATATAAACAAAATACATAACCACGAGAAAAATGAAGCAACAGAAAGCACAAGATCTTTCACCTTGACTCTACGACATTCATCGAAAATGAAAATGCCCTAAAGGAGAAAGGTCTTATACACTCCATTGTTTCACCTCCTTAGTGGTCACGTACTATAATCTTGTTCACAGGCCATCCAGACTTCTTTCATGATTCGCAATATCACGAGGTTTCTCGGTTCTCAAATGGAGGTTTCTATTTGCAGGCCATCCCCGCTCCTCGTTTTCTTCGTCATCATCGAATGACGAAAACGGACAGGTCGGGGAAACCCTTTGAAGGTCCTGCGTCAGCAGGAGCCAGTGCATTATACGAGGAAGCCCAACAGGTATGATTAACTTGAGATTTATGGGAGATTTTCTACGGTACTGGGACATATTGTCGGGAGATTTGAACAGATTTTTTTGGGGGAAAGATGATAATCCTCTGGTTAATACTCCAGTTCCTGTCTCGGCGCAGTCAGTCGACGAGGATTTGCGAGATAATTGCACTCTCTCTCTCTCTCTCTCTCTCTCTCTCTCTCTCTCTCTCTCTCTCTCTGTTCATTCTATGCCTTCGTGTTTTCTTTTATTTAGTCGGTTTGGTAAAGATGTAAATTTTCATGCGTTTTCGTTGATAGTATTATATTCTCGTACTTATTAGTTAACTAAGTATATATAAACATTCGCAATTTGATATATTCTATATAAGTTTGGAAAGCGGGGAAGTAGATAGGTAGATGGGTAACCTAATATAGCTATAGTAGATTTACATCACCCGTGCATCTGATGCCGAGGCCAGTCCCTTACGACGCTCCTGATTGGCTGTTGATAAGCCAATGACAGGGCTGGAAACTCTCAGTCTCTCTCGAGAGTTCACATAGGGAGGATGTTTGTTCCACCTCTTCTGAGGGAAAAGATGGTTTCACAGGGGATAGAAAAAAGCAATGAGAGGTCATTGCTCCTTTCCTAATTTATATTTTTAGGTCAAAAAGGGCTTCCTATACATCAGACGTTTCATAAAATGCGCAGAATGGGTCTGTAGAGATGATGGCTGTCGTGGTTTCAGGTCTGTGTAGCTACCGGTTCCGGGGGGGATAGCGGTAATGTAGATTATAATGAGATCCGGTTCACTAAATGGGATGTTGACGAAAAAATGCAATTAGGTTTTGCGCTTTGAACAAGAACGTCGATGAAAATGTATTTTTCATTCTTCCCGTTTATCGGGAGATAAAATGGGATCGGATTTTATCGCTTAATGGAAAGTTTTGAATGAAAATGTAATTGGATTCTGTTCCACCGAGGGGCAGATTTAATGATATTTTGCTCACTGTTACAATTAGTTAATAGGAAAAAAGAGACGGGAGTCGTCCTGTTTGATAGAGTGAGAAAGATGATGGTGGTAGTTTAATTGGGATTATCCCTTTACTCTGATATATGCAGTCGAAGCTGTAATTGGAAATTGTCCGCTAACTAGAAAACGGAAGAGGATTCAAAGACTTGTTTCTGTATGCAAGGAAGAGACAGAAAGGATAATACATATTTTTTGCAAAGTATGAATAATTGGTTAAGGAAGGTAAAACGTGATATATACCACCCGTAAGAAATTAATGAAAATAGGAGGTTTTTAAAGTTCTTTGAAAACTTTAGAAAAAAAAAACTACAAGAGAAGTTGTATTACAGACTTCCTTAGAGCGTGTGTAAGAATAAAAAGAAAAATGAAATTTTCACCTTCATATATTGTTCAGAACGGAAGACTGTAGATTAGTGCAAGTTTTTTTTGAACTGTCTGATATTTATGGGACTGTAATAGTCGGCCCCCTTCGAACTTTTTTTTTTTCTGCTAGACTGTGGGAAAGGGAAATGGCAATTTCTGTAATGTATGCGGTTATCTGATAGAGCAAGGCCATCTTCGAGAATAACAGCCACAAAAGATGTTTGCGACTTCGTTATCAACAACAGCCAAACAAAACAGAATTTTCAATGTTACAACAACAATTATAGCTATTATCATAATATTCATAATGCACACCCTTTGCATGATTTAGTGACACCAACAGCCTCATTATCATAATCATTATCAGCGAGAATCAGCGAGGAAAAGGTAAACACAAACAAAATGTTGCAATAATAAAGTGAACCGCTCAAAGGAGCCGCCATCGCCCTGTCATTATCACGCCCCTACGAGGAAGGCACGCCCAGAGATTAGCAGAGGCTGTCAGTATTACAATGGTTTATTATGAGAAATGTTGGAGGATTCGGCTTGTGCCCGTTACGTAATTGTATGGCCGGTTTTGTTCCTTCTTTTTGATGCTGGTTTCTCTCTCTCTCTCTCTCGTTCCTTTCAGTAATTTTCTTGGTATAGCCAGAGCCTTACTATATTTGACAAAGTTTGTTAGTCTACGCGGCGCGTTCTTTAAGCAAAAGAGGATCAAGGGACAATCCAGGATGGAGATTTAAATTCCTTGTTGACATGGCTTCGATAAAAATGGATTCCAATAAGGAATTAAAATCTCCATCCTGGATTGTCCCTTGATCCTCTTTCCTTGTCTCTTTCGCTTAAAGAACATGGCGCCGCCTAGATTAGCAAACTAACCCCTTTCTGTTTTTGTATATAAAGGTCTGTCAACTTCTATTATATTCAGTGTGAACTTACAAATGTAGAATAAACAACGAAAGTACTTCTTTCAAGTCCCAAGTTTTCCACTCTCGTTTCTACCATGGATTTCAGGATGTTCCCAAGTACGAGTTCCTTCGTGCTATATATATATAATATATTATATGTATATATATATATATATATATATATATATATATATATATATATATATATATAGCACGAAGGAACTCGTACTTATATATATATATATATATATATATATATACATATATATATATATATATATATATATATATATATATATATATATATATATATATATATATATTATATATATATATATATATATACATATATATATATATATATATATATATATATAAATATATATATATATATATATATATAAATATATATATATATATATATGTATATATATATATATATATATATATATATATATATATAATTAATATATATATAGTGTGTGTGTGTGTGTGTGATGGACAGATAGATAGTTAAGACAATGTCCGTGCACGACGTAAACAAGTAAATTTATTCATAGCATTAGCGAAGTAACTGATTTTTCTAGAATCTCCCCAGAGCCATTAGCTTTTCCTACACCTTAATTCCGCCCCCCAGCAGATTTGATTATAATCACCTCATTAGCATAAGCATCTAATGCAAGTTTTTATCTGCTAGACAGAGAAATTTCTGGGGGAAAATAAGACCAGAAAAGTATAAGGTTCTCCAGTTCCCTCTTTCACATTTATCAAATAAATAGCGCCATCAGGTTTGTAAAGGAATGCCGACAGACACTACCGCAAAAAACGACCCGTTCTGCTTGTAGTGGATGCGTTGCTTGGCTGAGCACCAATTGCTTATCATTAGCCGTATTAGAGCTGTCGTCATTAGTTGAGGGCCGTGAATTCTTTTCCCTCTTTCCGTAACTCCTCCCATCCCCCCTCCAGATGGTCTCACCCCTCCCCTTTGCCCCACCCCTTTTACATACAAACACATGCAGTTATGAAGACATGCTCAGCATTGTAGTATCCCTTCTCTACTTCTGTACACAAACGTACACGAGACGCATAGTATAATGCAAACACGATTATGTTTACAAATGCGCACACACAGGAGAGCTTACCCTTGCTGTCATTAACGCCCCCCACCCCCAACTTTTCTCTTTATCATGTTTTTTACCTTCAGATTTAACCGTTTCGTAGCGTCCTTTTCGGCTGTTACGTGGACGCTCAGCCGAAATTGTGCCGGTCGTTTCCGAGTCCTATCCGGACAGTAAATCTTTCCTACGGCTCGTAATGCCTAGCCTCGATTGAACTTTGCTTCGTTGATTTTGCTTTTTAGTTCTATTTTCTGTTTCGAGACATTATCGATCAGTAATAATAACAATTTGGTATATATTACTAAAAGGATTTTTAGGTTGTGAACGATACTAGTTTTATTTCGTGGTTTTTTATTTTTTGGTAAATGGATACAAATTTTCAAATGTTTCCATCGCTAAGATTGTTTATGATCTTATTTTCTTACCTAACTTCAATTTCATTTTGACATGCCTGTGGTGATCGAACATTAGAATTTATTAAGGGTTGTTAACTTAATATTTTAACAGTTTTTTTTAATTATAATTTTAACATCTTTCTTTGTGACTTTTACCAAATTTCAGATATTTTCTCCAGTCGCCTTTTTTTTTTTTTTTTTTTTTTTTTTTTTTTTTTTTTTTTTTTTTTTTCAAAATTTCAGTGATGATCATTTTTTTTTACAAATCGTTTTAAAGTACTTCCATTGCGCAGAGATATGAGGTCTGGTAACTGCTTTTTTCTAGTTGTCTTTTTGTCTTGTTATGATAGCTTTGAAAATAGGAAAAATAGATTGAAATAAAAATTATTGCAGAGAGCATTAATCGCCTCTTCTGAAGGCCCTGTTTTCTTCCAGTGATTTACGAGCTCAGATTTAGTGGCTTGGGATATTTTAACCATTAGGAAGGCGTTTGTAAAGGAGGTACATATTACTTAGACTTTGTTTGAAAGGGCGAAGGTTAGGCAGAAGGAAAAAAGGAAGACGAAGGACTTTGAACAAAGGATAAATATAAAAAAGATAAGAACAAAGGATAAATATAAAAAAGATTAAGGGTACTTCACTTGAAAATGCGAGTGTACTGAAAAGTTGTGTAGACTGGTGGAACTTATGAATTATTAAAAGGAAAAGGGAAAGAGAACCAGTTTTCTGGTAATTGGGTACATATATAATATATGATAATCCAGTTAAGATGTATTAAGAAAGCGTGGAGTAAAATGAGGTTAGGACTAATAACTATAATGGCAACAATGATTTTTTCGTTTTTCAAGAATGAAAGGCATTGGACATATTTTATGTGTGGAAAAGGAAACCGTAATTTTTTAAATCTTTTAATCTGTTGACGAGTTGGTTATGAAGTTAGTGAGGAAATGGTTCGGAAGAAGAAGGGAGAGAATAAGCCAAGAAGAAATGGAGAGAGAGAGAAGGTGAGAGAAAAATGAAGCTAGGAGATACGGCTAATGGCGGTCCCACGCAGTGTTAGTTGCCTTCATAAATCTGACTGATAAAAACATTATCTTTTAATCCCCTCCAGTATTATCTTATGATTAATTGTCTCTCTCCCCCTCCCACAAGTCTTCCTCTCCCCAACCCCACCCAGCCGCCCATCCAACCTCGGCCTTCTTCTGTCTACCATCCCTTCACTCCTATATCTCGTGGCCATACTTATTCATTTTTCATTCACGTCGTCCTTGGCCTATTAGTTCCGTCTTTCTTCGACATAATTCACATTTTTTTTTTATGCTCAATCTCCCCATAAGCCGTTATTATCGCTTTTCATTATCACTTTTTATTCAATGCGGTTCCCCCCGCCTCCCCCTCCCGCATTCATTGTTCTTATTTAACTATTACCCGAGAAAAGCCACTTCTCAGAACCTGTTATCGCTGTTTTCTTTCCTCTTCGGTTTCCTAATTTGATATTATTATTTATATTATCGTCATCCTCTCGCAAGCAATTATCGATAATTATCCCATTCTGTTGCCCCATTTCATGTCACGAGTATCAATTTTCGTTTTGCAAAGAACCTCGTCTTTTTACAAGTAATTTTTTCTAAGTTATGCTGTTCGTCCCATTCATAACTTAGCTTTGGTTATGTAATCCCCCATTTTCCATGATTACTTCCTGCACGTTCATCACCATTTTGTTTTTCCTCGCTAAATTTTTATCTATAATGGCATCTGTCTCCGGGCCATTATTATGTCATTCATGTTTTCCGGGAGCTAATTTTATCTTTTATTTATTTATTCATTTTTTTTTATTTTGCCACTTTTCTTTTCACCCGTCATTTCCCTTTTTTGTTTTGCTTATCATTCGTTTGTTGTTTTTGATAGGAATTATGTAGTTTTATCCTTTTATTTCCGTTGCTATTTTTTATTTATGTATTTTTTTGCCACTTTTTACTTTACCCGTCATTTCCCTTTTTTGTTTTGTTTATCATTCGTTTGTCGGTTTTTGATAGGAATTATGTAGTTTTATCCCTTTATTTCCGTTCCTGTTCCGATCTTTTCCGGTTATCTAGAACTAACATGTACTCATTATTTAATACTTATTCAGCTTTTCATCTCATGTTATTAAACCTTTCTTGTCCGTCAGCTTGATAGTTTGCCTCGTTTGAGTGTTTTGTGCCGTTATAGTTCGTCAAGAAATTATGATAATTCTCTTGCCATGAAACATTTTCTTTCTTAGAATGCGGGATAGAGCTTTTCTTATTTACTGCAATGCGTATTGTGTTTCTGCTCAATTAACTTAATTGAGGCAGAGTACAAGAAAGTATAATTCCTCGAAGATTTTATTATTGCAGTTTTCCCTTAAGCATTAAGTTGTCTGTGTGTAAAGAGTGCCTTTGTTTGGTGTTTTTGGTGGGTTTGTTTCTTTTCATATTATTTCTTTGTTTTATTATTTTAAAATAATTTAATGCCGTTACATTCCCTCTTGTTTCTCTGTAACTTGACCCCATGGACTCTCTCTCTCTCCACACACAAAAACACAAACATCTTTGCTCTTCCCTACCCGCAACTCACATATTTTCATTTATTGTTTTGGAACCATTCTTCTCTCTCTCTTCTTTCTCCTTCTCTCTCCTGTCTCTCTCTCTCTCTCTCTCTCTCTCTCATGTAGTTCTCGAAGGAAGTACCTCACTGAAGCTCTTTTGTGTAACGATGGTGATGAAGAGTCCATCGCTATATGCAGATTAGCCCATCATGATTTAAACGATGAAGATAAAATTAACATTTCTCGTTGGCATTTTGGTCCCTTAAGATGGTTTTTTATTTTGCTTAATTCCGGGAATAAGAATTCCAATATTTAAAATTTTTGACTCCGCAATTATCTGTGCCCTGATAATTGTAAATAGGCGTATAATTTAATTGGCAGGTGATGGCGTTGCGTGAGGTACAAACAAGGAATGAAAAGGAAATTGTAGTAGTAAACTTAACTGTTGACAAAATAAGAATTATATTACCACGGTACTTTTAATGGTAATATATATAATATAGAGATTTATAGAGCTATAGATAATAATAGATTATGTATATAATAATATATATATATATAATATAGATATTGTGTATGTATGTTGTATGTATATATACATATATATATAATATAATAGAATATATATAATAGATATATATATCTAATATATATTATATATATATATATATATATATATCGTTTTCCTTTAAACTGTTTCCCATCGAGCCCGAGTAAGACACAAGTTTGTAGAATGCCTTGTTTAATGAAAAAAGAAAATTGAAAAACAATTTGCCTTGGATAAGAGGATTTTAAAAAATCGTAGTTTTTATGCAATACCTTTTTTGTTTACATTTTATTTAATTTAAATACGGGTGTTTATTCCCAAGGGAAATGTAAATATGGCCCCAAAGTGTTTGTAGTGGTGTATCGTTTTTTTCACAATTATCATCCCGTAATAGTTCAAGAGGAGGGCTCTTTTAATTCTTGTCGTGCCACAGGCCAATGTTACCTTAACCCACTCGTTTTGTTTTTTAAATGCACCATAATGTTCTCATTTCCCCTTTCCTTTAATCATTTTCTGAATTTTCGTTGTCTCTCGGTCTACTTTCGAGCGGAATCCATCAAGACATCCACCATCAATCCTCAAGTTCCTAGGTCCATCCCACTTCCGGGCGCCACTCCACCTACCTTATCATATAATTGATCTCAACATTAATTTTTCACTCTAGAAAGACAGCCCCTTCCCTTCCCTAAAACAACTCCCCTCACACCCCCTACCCCCACTTCCACCCCTCCCCCATTGTTTCTTCTTTCCCAAGTCTATCCTGAAATGAAGTTTTTCTGGATGGAATCCGCTTCAAACTTGACAATTGAAGTTTCAAAAGAAGCGGGAAAATCCACATTAGCTTATGAGCCGTTTTAAAAACACTAAGTAAGGAAGTCCTTTGGGTCAGCCCTTGGTTTATTATAATAAGAATTTTTTTTTTTTCTTTTTATGCCTGTCTCCCTATTAAGGCACTGCAGGAGGTTGGTTGTAAACATTATTGGTTGATATTAAAGAAGATGATTTTGAGGTATCACCCTATACCGGTGCAGCCCTGTTTCGTGGAGGAGGAAATCATTGTCCCATTTTAAGAAATCTGGATAGGGGACACCATTCCATAAAAGACAGTCGGTTTATAAGGATTATTTAGCAACTTTGTATTTGATTCGTCAAGGGAAAAGAGAAATCCTTTGTCTTTTCTATGGTGATGTCTCACTTTTAATACTCCTTCGTGAATCAAAGCCTTAATTATTTATGGGGGACGATTGTGTTGACAATTCTTCACCCGTCCCTGCCTTTTGATTTTATTATTCTATTACAGTGGACCCACTTGTATTTGGGCGTTCTACGACATTTTCGTTAATTTCGGCGGGGGTTCGCGGCCGTATTCCGGCCGGTAATTAATAAAGTTAACAACATAGATTACAACTTTCATATCTGTTATTATCACGTGTATGCTAAAATGGCCGATAACTCTAATGAACCTTGTAAAAAGATTTTTTTTTTTTTTAATGACAGGTGTGCTCTACATTCTCACTTTTTTGGTCTCTTAGGAACATGGCTTCAGATCGATACCCTTCTCATCTGATAAGGCTTTTTGATTTTGAGTTAGTCTTGGTTGTGGTAGTTCTCCCATCACCCCATGTTTACAGTGGCGTTTTATTAATTGTCAATTAATCCCCCTAATTTTCCGATGCTTGTTGGGTAAGGGGAATGGGTATACAAATGGAAAATAAATCTTTTCTATCCTAAGAAAAAAAATTATTTTGGCCTCAATTGCACGATTCCGTCCATAAAGCATCAGAAAATTTGTTAAGTGGGTTTTTGGAAAATTATAGAGGGTATCATGCTATATTATATTATGTAACGGCAAAGAATATGAAAATTTTAAAGAGTTTGTAGCATTTTGTAACCCATCATTGTCATTATTGTAATTTTTTATTTTTTATTTTTTGTGCCAACAATTCGATGTAAACACAACCCCCCCCCCCCCCCCCCGATAAAATAATAAAAGAAGGCATAAAATGTATAAAAGATATAAGTAATTTCCTGTTCTGGGTAAGACCTTTTTTCTATTTGCATTATACATTAGTGCCTTTCAGTTTAATTAAGGTAAGTGTACGTTAGGTCTCGGGATATCACATTCTTTTAAAATTGTTATTCGCGAGATTTTGTAGAAATTAAATCCTTTGCATCATTTTGAGATTTAATTTTTTCATGTGCAAGTTTGTCTGTTACTTTATAAGTTTGTTTTTGGTAACAAAGTTTGCATTTGACTCTCTCTCTCTCTCTCTTTCTTTTTTATTCTTTTTTTATTTTATGGTAATACACATTTTCTCTCTCTCTCTTTCTCAGTTTATGTTGTATGTTGCTATATACTGCAGTAACGAGACATTCCTTGCAGTAATAAAATGACTGCATTCGGATTCCGTATTTGTTATGAACTGTTTTGCGCTATTTGGTTTTTGCTTAATTGTGCAAAAGCTCTTTGCTCTCATTTGCCTCTTTTTAATTTAATTCCCCTGTTTTATCATGCTCCAGTGCTCCCCTCACGTGCACGTTCCCCTCGGCCATTACATTGTATTCTTTTTATTTTTTACACGTTCCACTGTGGAGTTACCCATTTGTTTCCAGTCCCTTGTTATTTCAGAATTACTATTTATTGTGTTATCAACCACCCGACCTCTCTCCTCTCTCTCTCTCTCTCGTAATCTTCATGTGCGTGTGTTTAGTGGGGGATGTGTCTTCTCATTTAATTATTATTTCCTCTTTGCTCACTCACAACCACGTGCATTCATTCTGTGTGCGTGTGGCGCTTAGGGAGGGTTAGGTATTTTTCCATTTTTTTTATAATTCCCTTCTTTTTAATAATCTTATTTCATACTTTTAACGTTTTTGTAACGTTTTTCTTATTTCCCAATTTCTCAGTTTTTATTATTATTTCCATCTTTATCACTACCTTTCTCTTTTTAGGTTTGTGGTGTATATCCTTTCATTTTCTTTTCTTTCCCTCCTTTTTCGGATTTTTGTCATTTCTCCTGTCTCTAATTTTGTTTGATTTTATATCTTCCTTAACGCCTCATCTTTTTTCTTACAATCAAGGATAAAAACGTTTTCATGTCAACCTAATTGTCTCTCTGAACCTTTTCTCAAGCACAGAGAGTGAAAATGGATGTGGACTCCTATTGCGATATATTTTCGTATATGGCATGATGAATTTTGCCCTAAGGCGGCCAAAATTTTATACTGGCAGTGTTCTAATTGAGCACAGCTAGAAATAAGCCTCTTTACCCTTTATTTTACATCAGTTGTCAGTGAGTCAGATACCTTTGTGATTGGGTTTGGTCTGAAGGGAAGATTAATATTCAGAGAGGAAAACTTGGGTAATTATCGAATCCTCTAACTGGATCTGTAGCTGAGCTGACAAAGTCACGAAATAAAATGACACAAAGCCACAGATCATTATATGAGAGAGAGAGAGAGAGAGAGAGAGAGAGAGAGAGAGAGAGAGGATGGAAGTGGCGTCGGACTGAAACAGAATGGAGACAGTCTTTAATGTAGTTAGTGATTATGAGATATACTAGATTTCAGTCAAGTAGGACGTGGAAGAGACTATATGAATAATGAACGATGTTGAGTTGGGTTATTTAATGTATGGAAGAACTTTAATAAACGGTGGCATTTGTATAGGTAAGAAAATGCTTGCTGTTTCTACCTGCGCTGGTAAAGTGAATGCAGCGATGAAGTGCCCCGTTTTCATTGCCCTATGTACACCTTTCACAAGGTACAGTTCCCTATTGTGTCTATCCTTACACAACGCTGTGACCTCAGAAGGACTCACCTTTGTTTCCCCTTTCCTGATGCGTCAGCTATTGTTGGGGTCGACGTTGATGCATTGTGGAAAGCCCAATCTCAGATTGCTAAAAGCAAGCAAAGAAGTAAGGCAAACAAGGGGGTATAGTCCTGATAGGCTGGTAAAGCTTATGTAACTTAAGCGTTTCGCCACTGGATTTCATCTCGAACTCTTAAGGTGCATACGTACACACGCACACACACATATATACACGTGTGTGTGTGTGGCCTATACAAAAAGTTGAAATTAAGAAGTTAATAGAGCATTTTGTATATGATAGTTACATTCGTATCTGGTGAAGTGGCCCTATATATATATAGATCTGTGACGGTACTTACTTTCTTCGCACAGATCTAAGGTAACGTGCGCCGTGGAGGCTGTACTTTGGGGAATTAGGCTTATATAAATTCTTCTTGTCTTGCTCAATGTTCTTAATCTGGAATTCGTTTAAAGGGTTCTAATTTTGGATGAGAAATTAATTGATATGTTTCTTTGCATTAAGTTTATTCTTCGTTAGGGGTTCTTACAAATGTTTTCCACCTTCTGAGTTACTGGGCTCTTGGACTGATAAAACTTAATTGGCACTTGTTGCAATTACGAGTCTATAGGCACGAGGGAATTTTACTGAGTATTGATTGTCACTTTCACTGTCTTTGATTGATTCGCACACCACACTTTTGCACCTGTTCTTCTTCTGGGGATTCTTCTGTCTTTCTCTCTCTTCTCTGCCTGTTGCTGCGCCACTAGTTCTCCTCGTTCCCCTCTTTGTCGTTATCTTCTCTCGACTTCTCTGTTCCCCTTTTTTTCTGCTCTCTCTCTCTCTGTCTGGCCTTTTTGTTAGGATGGAATCTCCTTAGCACCGCCTTTGGATTTTTCGGATACTGACTGGGTGTGGCATTTTCTGAAAGACTTTTTGTGTCTTAGTGGCTACAGACATTATACAAGACCGCCTTCCTGTCATGCCTTCTACAATGATTTGTAGGCTCTGAATTTGTATATGCCTCCTTCTTCATGTCCTGGCTTCTTGGGGGCGTATCCCTTGGTAACCTCATAGGTCATTCGTTGATACTTCTTTTGGGCTGTCTTATGACCAACACTCATGGCTTTTGATTCGTCGAAGTCTATAGGTTTATCTTGAAAGGGTGGAGTTCTGAAGAATTAGGCACTTCCCTCTTTCTAACAATGGGTCATAGAATTCCTTTTTAACGTATGCCAGATGGCTCTCTCTGACCTGTTCACGAAGGGAACGGCGATTAGTCATAGGCGCTAATGAGAGTAGTTTTCCAATTCTCGAATATGCCTGGTAGATATCCCTCGTCGGCTATAATCTCTTGTCGGTCACTAATCGCTGTACGGACAGAGGCTTTTAGGGGGGAGATGAAAAACAGATGTCTGATGGCTAAAAGCCTAATGTTTGGAGTAACAAAATCCCACCCTTCGCTAGAAAAAATCATTATCTTATTCCCTTTTCCTTTTTCTTCTCTTATTATCCGTTTCGTGCCTTTTTCTTAAGTATTATTAAGTTATTGCCTTTTGTAATAACAACACTGTGCCACACTATTACAGTCTCGGCCCGCTACCTCGCTGACTCCGACAGCGTTAACTAAGCTGAACACAAATATTATACCACAAGAGGACTCCTAACTTATGCTTCTTGGAAATCATATTGAAACTTTAACTCAAAAACATCAAAGTGAATGTAAACATGAGCAAATCCTTGATCAAGTAACGTTAAGGGCAACAATCAAAAGTGAATGTAAACATGAGTAAATTCTTGAGTAAGTAACATTCAGAGAAACATAAAAACTGAATATGAATATGAACAAGTACTTGATTAAGTAATATTAAAAGAATCATCAAACTGAATTCAAATATGAGTAAATCACATTAAGAAACATGAAACTGAATGCAAACAAAATAAATCACCAAAACCAAGAAAACTGAAAGTTAAACATACATAAGCCCTTAAGTCACATAAGTTATATAAATGCATGGTAGAAGCAAAAAAATAATGGTAACTATCCAAGTTTACAGTATATGATTGGTTCAGTCCTCAGTCCTATTCTATCTAGGTGGATATCGTCTTTCTTTTATGGAAAAATAAATTTCGTTCTTCGTTGACGACACTTGATGGCTTCTTGTTCGCTGCGACCTGCTGCTTGGAGACAAGTCCTGGGAGATATCCTTGTGTATTGTATGCAATAACAAGTGTGTCCTTGACTTCCTACTGAGAGTGTGTATTGTGTTTATGCAAAATTTCATTGGACATTCTTACTGTAATTCCTAGTACCTTGTACATAACTCACTATAATAACTGTCTGCTTGATACTAAAACAAAATTGGCAACTCGGTTAAAGGAACGGTTAGTGGTTAATACTTGTAGGTTTCTTCTACTGTGACAACAATTAGTAAGTTTTCACCAATCAATATCTTGTTAGTAAGTTTTCAACAACTACTATCTTGTTAATGAGTCTTCATCAATTAACTTCTTGTTAGTGAGTCTTCATCGATTAATATCTTATTAGTAAGTTTTCATCAATCAACATCTTATGGATTTGAACAAAATAAATGTATTAATTACCCCTTTAAAATCTTAGTCATTTCTAAAACGAATTCCCTTATCTTAAAATCACTTAATGTCTATCTTAACCCGTCTTATTTATTTCCTTTACTTCTGAAAATGTTCTTATGGAACGGTTAAACTTAATATACGTCTTGAAATTCTTACACTGCGCATTGAACTGTTTCTTACATACCCAAATAATTCCCTTCAAGTCAAAATAAATTTGAAGTTAAGTGCACTTAACCCAAAACTCTTGCTACAAACCGACTAATTAAAGTAAGAATTGCAACAATAAAAGATTATTCCTAAGTCGACCGATGAAGGTAAACTTAGCAATAACGAAATCAAATAAATACATGGGAATAATTGGATGAATTAATGGGTTTGTTCTTCTGTTTCACTGAAAAGTGACTGTTCTATTTCTTAGGTTATATCTAGTTCCTTCTTCTGGAATTTCTTCTGACGTCTCTGTCATTTCGGATTCTTCAACTTCTTTGGTTCTCTTGACCTTGTCCTTGTTTATCCAAAATTCTTCTTCTTCTAATGATTCAGCATATGTGGAAGGCATTTGGTTATTCATTTTCTTAATCTTTATCATAGTTTCTTGTACGTCTACGACCTTGTATGGTCCTGTGAACTTTGTGGCTAACTTATAATCAATACCACTTCTTACTTCCTTCTTAATATAGACTTCATCCCCTTTCTTGTAGTCTACAGGCCTTAATCCTTCTTGATGCTTCTCTATCATATTCTGCTGGGCTTCTTCTAAATTCTTGTGCAATTGCTTGTGTATTACCTTAAATTTTCCGATTCTTATCTTCATGATATCTTCAGAGTAATTAGGCTGTACTGGCTGATTCAGCCATGCATAAGGTAATCTGGGTTCATATCCCATCAAAGCTTTTATGGGAGTTGCTCGAGTACTCGTATGATGCCTTGCATTTAATGATAATTGGACTAAAGGTAAATTGACGTCCCAGTCAGGATCCTGTCCTACTGTGTGACGTAATACGTCTAAAACCTTCCTGTTATTCCTTTCTACTAAGCCATTACTAGCTGGGTGATACGGCTGTATCGCTACCTTCTCTACTTTAAAGGCGTTACAAATTTCTTGAACTAATGAGTTGTTGATCTCGGTCCCATTATCAGAAATAATGAGCTGTGGGGCAGAATACCTGCAAAATATCTTATCAAAGAGAGCGGTTGCACAATCCTTGGCACTTTTACTAGTTAGTGGTACCAACTCTGTATATCTCGTGAGCGCGTCGATACATACTAGTATATTCTTATTTCCTTTACTCGTGGTGAAGATTAGTGATAAGATCAATAGATACTCTTTCGAAAGGAGTCCTGTGGGATAGGATATTTCCCTAGTGGTACTTCCCTTGTCTGTTCTTCCCTTGTAGCTGTTGCATATATTGCAGCTCTTCACATAATTACTGACATCCTTGTGAATTCCCTTCCAATGGAAAGTTCTTTGGATGAATCTAATTGTCTCATCCCTTCCTGGGTGAGCTCTCATGTCGTCGTCGTGCATTAGCTCAATGACCTTGTTTCTTAGACTCTTAGGTACTAACCTTTTGTGCAGTACACCTAGAAATTGACCAAATGGGTCGTATTCGTGGCACATCCAAATTAATACGCCATCTATGTCCGTTAATGCATCTGTGGGACATCCAACCTTCCTACCTAGTTCGGTTAATTCTTGTTGGCTGTGTTTTCTTTCGTTCTAACGTATTTGAACAGTTTCCCTTATATCTTCATCTCTTTCTGTCCCTTATGAAATTTGCCGGGAAAGCTCCTCTGTATAGTGCATGGTGAGTACATTTATGTCGCTGCACATTGTTTCATTCTTTTTTTCTTCTTGACATCATATTTATACTATCATCTTGTGACACATATCTTGATAATGCATCTGCTACCTTATTCGTCTTCCCAGGGACATATTTCACCTCTATATCATAATCTTGGGCTGTCATGAACCAACGGGCTCTTCGTCCAGAAAAATTAGGGTTCTTTAGCATTTCTACTGCAGCTGAATGATCCGTGACACGGTTATCTTGTAACCAAAAATGATATATCTGAAATGCTTTAAAGCGTCTATTATAGCTAGAGACTCGAGGTCTGTTACTGAGTAGTTCACTTCTGAGGGCTTCAATTTCCTACTGTAATAAGCTATGGCATTATACTTGTTATCTTGTCTTTGCATTAAACATGCTCCTATACCAATGTGGCTTGCGTCCGTGGCTAAAAAGAATTCTTTGCCAAAGTCTGGGAAGCTAAGTACTGGCGGGTGTGTTAATCTTTCTTTCAATTCATCAAATGCTTCTTGCTGCTCGTCTGTCCATACAAATGATACGTGTTCCTTTAAAAGTTCAGTTAGTGGTGCGGATATGACTGCAAAGTTCCCTATGAACTTGCGGTAAAAACCTGCTAAACCTAAGAATGACTTTACGTCCTTCTTGCACTGAGGTGTAGGATATTCCCTAATCGACTTAATCTTTGCGTCGTTTACTTCTACGCCCTTTTCACTTAGCGTATGCCCAAGGTAGTCTATTTTCCTTTTAAGGAAGTTACACTTCTTTAGTTTAAGCTTCAGGTTGGCTTTTCTTAATCTCTTTAGGACTTCTCTGACTAAGTCTATGTGTTCCTCTATAGTGTCTGTTGCTATTACCAAATCATCTATGTAACAGTGTACGTCCTTGCCTAGTAAATCGCCCAAAATTTTATCCATTAATCTTACAAAAGTTACCGGGCTTGACTTTAGACCAAAGGGCATTCTTACATACTGGTATCTGCCGTTACTAGTGGAAAAAGCAGTCAAAGGTTTACTTTCTTCGTCTAGAGGGATTTGCAAGAATCCTTGCAATAAATCTATTGTGGTGAAGTATCTCTTGGACCCTATAGTGGCGATAAGATCTCGCATTGACGTTATTGGATAAGGATCATTTTCAGTAATTTGGTTCAATTTTCTGAAATCCACAACTATTCTATAAGTTTTGTCCCTGTTAGGAACTAGCAAAAGTGGAAAAGACCATGGGGATATAGATGGTTCTATTATTCCTTGCCTATTCATTCTTTGTACTTCTCTTTCAATGATCTCCTTTTCTGGGAATGTGCTACTCTGTAGGCTGGTATGTAAAATTGGCTTTGTGTTTTGATGGAATGTCTATCTTGTGCGTATTTCGCGTGTATTTCCCCAAGGTGTCGCCGTCAAGAGCGACTATCATTATTATTCGCACAGTAAGTCTATGAATTCTTCTCTAACATGGTTTTCCTTAATGTCCTTTAAATGAAATCCTATCTTAGCTCTTCTCAGTTTTATGTCCTGAGTATAATTTTCATTTCCTTTACGGATCGCGGCTACCGTTTCCCTTTCTACAATTCTTATAGGTATGGAGTATACTTCTGCTAGGCCTATCTCTGTACCTGGTGTTAACTTAACCTTTCCTCCTCTGTTATTGGTAATCTGTAAAGCTATTTTGCCCTGTCTGACTTCATGTAAACTAGAAGAATAGTGTATTCCGTTTACTTGCGACTTTTCAGTAAGCGTGAGAATTTCCATCCCTTCAAAAATTGGATTTACTGTACATTCTCACCCACATACTTTCTCCTGGTTTAAGTCTTAATTCCCTTTCCCTAACTAAACAAATAAGTGCATTGATTGTTTGATTCTAAAAAGGTTAATGATCTGTTGTGAACTCGTGATGCATTCTGGATATCTTCCCTCCGTCTTATCCTTCTTTAAGATACCTTTCAGTGTGGGATTCTTTTGAGTCTGGGTTCTTTTAATTGACTTGCATATTGGTATTCTAGAAATCTCACGACCGTTTTTAATCACTAGTTGTTCTCTAGGGGCATCAATGCTTATCCCTTGTCTAGCCATAGTTGGATAACCTATCAACAAATGAGCAAAAGCTAATTGTATATCTCTGGCTACCAGAACATTTTCTCTTAGAGCAATTCTTCCTAGCCTAAATGGAAAATCTAACTGTCCAATTACGTGGATATCATTACCCTGGACGTCTGTGATTCTACAATCTACTGCTGGGTTCAAACTTAAGTGAGAAAAATACAACCGATACACCTTTTCTGACATTATATTCTTAGGACTACCCGTATCAAAGAATGTAATAATAGGTTTGTCTAAACCGACATGTGCGGGAAATAATGGTCTATAATTATATTCATTTCCTACATCAACTTTGCTAACCTGTGTAGCTGGGCTTAGCCTTGACATTCCGGACGTTCTCTCTGTTATAGAGGAAGATCCATTGTACCAGTAAGCAGAAAATTTCCCATTGCGTCGTCTGACATTGACTGGACTGGTTGATAACCTATGCTTGCTGTTTGATTGGGATATCTATTTGGAGCTGAATCTCTATTTCCTCTAACTGGGGGAGATTGACTATTGTTTCTACTTCTGCCTCTCGACTGAGATCTACCTCTAGGAGCTGAAACAAATTTATTTCTGCATTCTCGAGCACTATGTCCTGTTCTCTTATGGAAAGGACAGAAGGCTATCCCTCGGCAGTCACTGGCATAATGTCCTCTCTTCTGACAGTTATAACACGTGACTGTCGAAAATCCTCCTTGAGAAGATTTACCTGGCATCTTATTCTGATTTCTAGATGGTGTCCTAGATCTATTTGGACCCCACCCCCTTTCTTTTTGTCCTATAGCGACTAAAGGTCTGTATATAGGATTCCCTCAGGTCTTCTACCTAGATTTTTGTCCTTTCCTCCTCTTCAATCTCTGCTACATCCATCGGATGTCTCCCACTTACGAGTCATCCTTAGCAATAACTTCCGTTGGCAGGCTTCCAATCATTATTGCTAGTCTAAATATTTTTTTTGACATGACTCATTAGCATTTTTTGCTTGCCTCCTTCTACCTCTATCCAACCTGTGGATTCCATGAAGTTACCCCATTCATTCATATTGTTATACAACTGAGAGCTAAACTCTTGATAGCGTCTTTCGTCTAACTTGAATTGACGCACTATCCATTGCCAAGCTAGTAACTGGATCTCTTTCACCAACTGTGGAATAAACCTTCCTAAAATACCGTTTCAATTCTTCCCAATTCTTAAGATCTCGGTAAGTCTCGGAGTGGACGTATCGTTCTAAGTCTCCTCCGGCTTCCAAATCAAGATAACTCTTGGCTTCAATAAGCTTTTCTCTATCTGTCCCCGTTATGCTATCTATGGTGTGTCTCCACTTGCTCTATCCAGTTCTCTAAGTTACAAGCTAACTGACCATCCTTTCTCCGCCACAAAAGTTTAGCTATGTGATTAATCACATGTCCCTTATGTGTTCCCATTACTGCTGCGTTCGAATTCGCGGACTGTGCACCTTCCGGCATGGTTAATTTCCTTGTTTGTCTTCTCGTGAGCACAGGCGATCTTACGATCTGAAAAGGAGTCTGCCTCCCTTTGACCATCGACTCGTTAATGGAAATTTTCTTAAGTACTGAGTATCATTAAAAGTATAAAAGTTATGACCGTAATATCCCAAAAAGAAAATGATAATAACAATAAACTGTTTTTACTTAAGTATTCGATCACCAAAAAAATAAAAGAATCTTCCCCAGAAATATTCTCAAAGTCTTACGTAACCGGTAAACGATTCTTAAACAACAACAAAACCCTCTTAACAGTTCTGGTAAAACGATACTGAACTGACCATAAAGTGTACGCTAACGAGAGACCTTCCGTGAATTACCCTTGTTATCCTAAACAAACAAAATAAAAACAAGTAAACATTCACCCGACGTAACAAGATAAAGCAAATACTAAAACAAAAAAACAAAGTACAAGAAATTACAAAAAAACAACCAAAATCACAAAAAATCAAAATAAAATGACACAATCTAAATTAAAATTAAAATTTAGAGTTACTAGTTAGTAAATACAAATGTTCGGGAAAAGGTCTTAGTAGCTGATTAGTTATAATTAGTAAAATGAAGAAATATCGTAGTTTCGTTGCCAAAAAAAAAAAAAAAAAAAAAAAAAACCAAAAAAAAAAAAAAAAAAAAAAAAGTTCAGAGTGAAAATCTTTTAATCTTGAAATACCAGAAATTGTCTAACTGAAATGTTAATCGCGTAATTTACTTTTGATAAAGTTTAATGTTATGTAAGTGTGGGGACATTTATTTGGACTTAACTTCTTTCGTCGTCTTCGACATCCGGGTTTACGTCTGACAGCTTGCGTTCGCCTTCCAGCGTGTTGAATGATGTGTTGGTTCCCCCTCTCTCTCTCTCTCTTCTTCTCTTCGGGAAAGGGGACCTCTCTCTCTCTCTTCTTTCCTCTTAGAGCAGGATTGCGTTGACTGATGCGTTTTCGGGATTGTTTTCTTTCCTCTTGATATTTGCCTTATGCTTTCGACATCTTGTTCTTCTGGTAAAACGCCTGTTCTTGTTCTTCGGAGTGGAGCTTTTCTTCGTGAAGTGTGGTGTTTTTTTTTTCTTTTTTTTTTTTTGGAGCGCTTTTATTGTTACAACTCGGTAACTGTCTTTGTATTTGGGGAAGCACTGGTAACTGTCTTAGAGGAGAACTTTCTTTTTCGAGTGGCGTGAATGGATTGAAATCTCTTATGCCGACACTAAACTTTTGATTCTGTTTCGCTGCCGCTGTTTTTAACTGTCATTCGTGTTTTCGTATCACGTCGCTAATCACCATTTCTTTGCTGTCTCTTTTGTCTCTTCCTATCCTTACCGCTCGACATCAATTAATCTTGTCACTATATCAATCTTTATCTCATCGTATCCCGTCGCTCTGCCACCAATTTGATCTGTGACGGTACTTACTTTCTTCGCACAGATCTAAGGTAACGTGCGCCGTGGAGGCTGTACTTTGGGGAATTAGGCTTATATAAATTCTTCTTGTCTTGCTCAATGTTCTTAATCTGGAATTCGTTTAAAGGGTTCTAATTTTGGATGAGAAATTAATTGATATGTTTCTTTGCATTAAGTTTATTCTTCGTTAGGGGTTCTTACAAATGTTTTCCACCTTCTGAGTTACTGGGCTCTTGGACTGATAAAACTTAATTGGCACTTGTTGCAATTACGAGTCTATAGGCACGAGGGAATTTTACTGAGTATTGATTGTCACTTTCACTGTCTTTGATTGATTCGCACACCACACTTTTGCACCTGTTCTTCTTCTGGGGATTCTTCTGTCTTTCTCTCTCTTCTCTGCCTGTTGCTGCGCCACTAGTTCTCCTCGTTCCCCTCTTTGTTGTTATCTTCTCTCGACTTCTCTGTTCCCCTTTTTTTCTGCTCTCTCTCTCTCTGTCTGGCCTTTTTGTTAGGATGGAATCTCCTTAGCACCGCCTTTGGATTTTTCGGATACTGACTGGGTGTGGCATTTTCTGAAAGACTTTTTGTGTCTTAGTGGCTACAGACATTATACAAGACCGCCTTCCTGTCATGCCTTCTACAATGATTCGTAGGCTCTGAATTTGTATACGCCTCCTTCTTCATAACCTGGCTTCTTGGGGGCGTATCCCTTGGTAACCTCATAGGTCATTCGTTGATACTTCTTTTGGGCTGTCTTATGACCAACACTCATGGCTTTTGATTCGTCGAAGTCTATAGGTTTATCTTGAAAGGGTGGAGTTCTGAAGAATTAGGCACTTCCCCTTCTTTCAACTAATGGGTCATAGAATTCCTTTTTAACGTATGCCAGATGGCTCTCTCTGACCTTTTCACGAAGGGAACGGCGATTAGTCATAGGCGCTAATGAGAGTAGTTTCCAATTTCTTGAATATGCCTGGTAGATATCCCTCGTCGGCTATAATCTCTTGTCGGTTCATAAACGGCTGGTACGGACAGAGGCTTTTTGGGGAGATGAAAACCAGATGTCTGATGGCTAAAAGCCTAATGTTTGGAGTAACAAAATCCCTTCGCTAAGAAAAATCATTATCTTATTCCCTTTTCCTTTTTTCTTTCTCTTATTTTATCCGTTTCGTGCCTTTTTCTTAAGTATTATTTTAAGTTATTGCCTTTTGTAATAACAACACTGTGCCACACTCATTACATATATATATATATATATATATATATATATATTATATATATATATATATATATATATATGTGT
>NC_087206.1:65288197-65313197 GCF_015104395.2 Macrobrachium nipponense | reverse complement strand
TCCACAGGGAAATCAGGAACTCTAGGACGACATATACATTAATTCATTAATTTAAGTAAAAATTTATAACTGGGACATTCTTGTTTCTTTAGAATTGTAGATTTGCTCGCTGATTGACTTGACAAAAATTAGCATATTTTTTTATTACAAATGCGCATGAAAATGTAGTTTATAGTCTAAAACACGGTCTTTAATTGGCTTGAAGGCGAGTCATAATTCCAAGTGTGCGTGTGTGTGTGTGTGTGTGTGTGTGCGCGCGCGCGCGCTGATCACTTTAAGCGCAGATTGGAATAAGGATGAGTTTGTACACTAAACGGATATATATATATATATATATATATATATATATATATATATATATATATATATATATATAGATATATATATATATATATATATTATGAATTGAGATCTCCTATGATTAGAGGCCCAGAATAGATCTTGTCTTACTGTAGAAGTTTTCACTCCCACGAAGAAAGCTGTTATATTCCATCTTTGGTTTCTGTTTTCACTGAATTTGGCACCTGTTCTGTTTCGATGTAACTCTCACGATTCCCAAATAATAACCTCCTTGGGAGATCACCTACTTGTGGGTCAACCGATTTGATAAGCCATTCTGACGTTCACTTCTAGAATTTGAAATTAGCGGGTTTATTCTGTATTCCGAAGTCAGCTAACCTTTGTCCCTATACTAGGGAAATCATTTGATGGTTTGAATAATGCCTTTTCTGAATGTGGCTAGTGTCTAAACGTGGCCCGTAAGTGTGGTAGTTTGAAGACTCGCCATATCAACGGAAACGTGAACAATTATGTACAAGGCATTCCATACAAAAAAACCGAGTTTGTTTTGGCCAGCCAAGTTGTCTCAGTCTCCCCATCGAGAGAGCAGATAGGTTTACCGATGTCCTCGCTGTCGTTATAGGCGAAATTCCCACTAGCACTCCATCCGTTTATCGCCCATCATGCAGACGAATCGCAGAAATGAACCCATATATATGCAGGTTATGAGATGCATTTGTTCAGTCATCTGTAGCTTCAACGCCACTCTGCTTGCCACGTCCTCCGCCATCTAATAGCCATTAAATAGACCCTAATGTCTTGCCCATCAGGAGAAATGACTCCTAACGAGCTGCCCAGATGCCCATGGCGTCCAAGTTGGTCTCTTTTGGGGTTTGATTGAGTCCGAGTTTATTTGTTGACGATAACAAGTGGAGTTCTCGCGCGCCGCATTTTCACTTAGCATTAATTAAGATTTTATGTAGATGTGTTGTCCTCTCAGGATTCTGTGCTACGCTGTCACAAGGTTCAACTTTGCCTTTTTTGATCAGATTTTTATTTTTGTTTAGTGTAATTTATATATATATATATTCTTTTGGCAACAAATCTTATAATTTCTTGCTGAAGATTTGTAGAAAGCAATTTTTGTATCCTTAGAAAAACTTTTTGTTTAATGTTCTCTCATTATTTCTAATTAGGGATTGTAACGAAAGAAGTTAAGCGGACTCATAACATGTCGGCTATTTTGTAGTAATTTGTGTAATTAAAATGAGTGAACTTCTTATTGGTCTTAACTGCAAGATTGTGGAAATAACTCTAGCAGTAATAAGTTTTGAAGGTATTTGGTATAAGACAGTAATATCAGTGTTAGCATAATATATTTTCCAACGAATATCAGCATATATAAGAATAACGGTTAAAATTATAAACCAGCTTGATAAAAAAAAAGGTATTGCTTCTTGTGACCGGAGTTTTGTTATTTTTATTAAATCTTTACCCGAACCAAGGACATCTTATAAAATTCTGTTATGACTGTCATTTGAGTACCTGGGATCTTCTGTGGATAGACTGCATTATGCATACTGATCGAGATAGGATACGTCTACGTCACTCAGCAATAACATTCAGGTTTTAAGATCGACCGATGGGGACACAGGATTGTGGATTTTGAGGTGTTACCTCACTGTAAGTCAGACGGAGACATTTCTCTCTCTCTCTCTCTCTCTCTCTCTCTGGCCTTTCCTTTAGTCACGTTAGGATAAACGGCTAAATGTTGAAAATTATATATATAAATTTATATACATATGTATATATATCGCTTAATAAATTCCCCCTCGGTTAAGCATTTATGAAAATATATTAATTCCGAGGTAGAGCGAATTAGATATTAAAGGACATTTGTAGTTCGATAATATATATATTATAATATATATATATATATATATATATATATATATATATATATATATAGAGAGAGAGAGAGAGAGAGAGAGAGAGGAGAGAGAGAGAGAGAGAGAGAGCGTTTCAAGTGGATAGGTGCAGGTATGATGTTAGTGTTTCATAGATATATAATATTTCTACCGGTAAACGTTGGTGATGTGTTGGTGCTCATTGATCGATGCAGGATGCTTTTGCGTTACATTTAACTAAATTGATGGTAATCTGATGGTTAATGTATTTTGTCACTAAACAGATGGTAGTGCTGCCTTTGTTGTCTTCTGCATCAGAAGAGTTCTATGATGCGGGAGGGCGAATTGAATGTTTACAGTAACTAAATGGATAATTCTGATAGTGTTGAGAACGATCTTGTTCATTTGGATTGCGTTGGTGAAGATGTAAGACTTAATTTGCTTATTCGATATACTGTTTTATTTATCTGTTTTTTGTCGGCACTCCTGTGGCTGGTGGGTTTTATTGCCATAGACCAGCAGGCTTAATAGTTCATCTCCTTGTAGTATAACGAGCGTTTTCATGTTGCTGTAGGTAACAGAGGAAAAAAAAAAGAAATTCTATAGCCGTAACGATTTTAGATTATACATTCTTCTCTCCAGTCACTCAGCAATATCTACATGAGCTCATATACATATATATATATATTATCACGCCCGAAAGTATTTTCGTTCGTTTATTTGTATATTTATTTGATTTATTTATTTTTTTGCCCACGCAGTCGTATGTTTGCTGCGTGTTAGTAACTGGGTGCTGTTTGCTTGTTATTGTTTTGCAGTCGTTAAGGAGGATAGTTCTAATCCAATAATTTCTTCCTTTACATGATGACGTGGAGGCAGAGAGACTTTTTTCGGGAAAAGCCCAAGTTTGCCGTGAGTGATCCTCTGAACGCTAGAGAGGTTGGGATTGCCTCTGAGAGGTACTTGTCTACTGAGAGCAGTGGATTCGCCTTGGATCGCTGCAATGGTGTGTAGCTGTTAGCGCCCTTTATTCCACATCAACGCCTGCCTGCTTTTGAGTCTTCAGCGCTTTATACCACTGTCACGCCCGTTTGATCGTTCTCCCGCCCGCTGCTGATGCATGGATGTTTGTCTTCGAGGAGCAGCTGTGATCGAGTTTTTATAAAAGTTCTCGATACCAATCTTGGAGGATTACAACACTTATCATTCTGCGACGGACACATTACGAACACACGAGAGGATATCAGCCTTGGACAACCTCTAAAGGAACTTCAGATTTATCCTGGTCCCTTATATTTATTACTGCAACTGCAACGCCGTTGATGATACTTTACGAGGAGTTAAGTATTGGTTTTAGTAACTGTCCTCCATTTTTAGAGCTGCAATTAACAGCACTTCGTTACAACGGAACATCAAGTTTACGCTGCAGTGACCTGAAACTTACCTCGGTCCAAATATTATTCAATTATTTTTTTTTTCTTCTTTTGTAAATAAAATATTTATATTAACATTTTCGTATCATACTCCCTCGTTGTCCTTTGCCATCATTGTTTACAAACTATAACTCGTAGTTAAAGGTACTTCAGGTTGTGCAAAATACTATTGTTTTCTTTTATGTAACGGCTTTACGCAAATTATAAAGAACCTGCTTTACGTTAATGTTATTAAGTCGTGACATAAATTGGCGACCGTGACAGGACGGCAAATGGTCAGTGAGGTAGTGTGAAAAAGTATTATTATTTTTTTTTTTTTTATCTCTCTCTCTTTACGGGCCACTTTAATAGTTCTTCGTGTTAAGTAGCATTTGCTCAGTTTAACGAGATGTCAACTTTAAGCGAGTTAACTGCCATTGGTGAGAAACTTGGATTGTCAGGATCTGACTTAGCGAATTTCATAAAAGAGCAACAGGAGCTCGAACGCACTAAAACGAGCACAGCAGAGAGAAGCTGAAAGAGAGCAAAAAGGACGCAGAAAAAAGCACATATTGGCTGAAAAGAGAAGCTCTTATGGAAGCTGATAAAGAAAGGCTTGAAGAACAAAGTAAAACTCTTCAGTTAGAGATAACTTTAAAGTCTTTAAAGTCCGATGAAACTTCTATGAGTGATTCTGTGCCAGCTAAGTTCAGTGATAAGTGGGGAACTAAGCGTAATTCCTAAGTTTAGCGAGTCAGATGTCGGAAAATTTTTCGTTGCTTTTGAGAAAGTAGCTATCAGTTGGCTTGGCCCAAGGAACTCTGGGCTGTATTAGTGCAATCTGCATTCTCTGGTAAGGCACAAGTAGTTTATGCAGCGTTAAGTGCAGAAGATTCCAGTGATTATGATATTGTGAAAAAAATGGTTTTAAATGCATACCAGCTAATCCCAGAGCTTACCGGCAGAAATTCAGATCCTGGCGTAAAATGTTTAATCAAACATTTGTAGAATGGGCAGGCCAGAAAGCAGTTAAACCTTGACGAGTGGTTTGGCTGCAGAGGATGCAACTACATTTGCCGAGTTACGAGAACTGGTTTGTTGGAGGATTTTAAAAACAACATTCCAAAGACGTTCGCATCCATATAGAAGAATTTAACATTGATAATGTGAATGAGCAGCAAAGGCAGCAGACAGGTTTGTTTTGTCACACAAGCATTATGGTAAGAAGAAAACTCATTGGGAAGCAGGTGTGGAAAAGGTGGAAGTAATAAAGGGTAGAGAAAGTCCTTCATCGCCTTCGAGGGGTGCGAAGCAGGCCTGGGACATTGTTTGTTATAAGTGTGGTAAGGAAAGGTCATGTAAAGTCACATTGTCCTGAAGTAACTAAGGTCGGTTAAACCAGTTATGTTGATGGATTGTAGGTCAGTGCCGCCTGTGTCTTCTAGTCTTGAAGGAGAGGTGAGTGGGAGCATGCCTTATGGTAAGGATTTGAAGACTTTGTCTTTAGAGGTATAGTGAAAGTTGGATCTGAGGCAACTGATGGTAATATCGTTGCATTGCTACGGGATACTGGCTCGTGCCAGTCCTGCATTCTGGAAACCTCTCTCCCTAAAGATTTCTCACGGAAAGGTCAGGATTTTGTGTTGCTTGGGGGTTTCCCAGATACAGTAACACTCTTGCCTGGAAGAAGTTTATTTGGAATCTCCTTTGGTAACTGGTACGTTGAAACTGGCTGTAGTTAGTGCATTGCCTGTGAGTGGTGTGGATTTGTTGATAGGCAATGATGTGATGCAAGGTAGTGGCACAGCCTGTGCATCAGAAGGTCGAAAGGGGGCTAGTGTGGTTAATGAACGTGTTATGGTAAATGTTAACCTGTTGTTCCTGTAACCCGAGCCCAATCTAGAGAGGTAGTCAAAGGTAGAGAAGCTGATATAAATTTGGAAGACTGCTTCCAAACCAAAACTCAACCAAAGACAAAGAAAGGTAAGTCCAAGCAGATAAAAAATCTTTCGTCTAAGTCGATGGTTAATGTATCTGAAGACTTTGATACAGATTCTAGTTGCATGTTTCAGATAGGCAAACCCTAATTAGTGCTCAAAAGGAAGATGGCAAATTGAGGAGTATATATGAAGAAGCAGAGCAGCTAAAGGAACAGGAGGATTTAAGTGAAGCAAGTTATGTATTAACAAAGGATGATGTCTTATATAGATTAATTCGTCCATGACCGCATCTATTGATGAAGAGTGGAAGGTAAGGGAACAAATTGTAGTACCTAGTAAGTTTAGGCATTTATTTTGCAAGAGGCTCATGAAAGTGAATGGGGTGGTCATTTAGGAATACGAAAAACACTGTCCAAAGTCAAAGATAATTTTTTTGGCCTTCTGTAAAGAGAGACGTAGTCAGACATTGCAAGTCATGTCACCAGTGCCAAATGGTTGGAAAACCCAACCAGAAAATTACTAAAGCTCCTTTAATTCCCATCCCAGCTATTGAAGAACCATTCACGCAAATTGTTATTGACATTGTGGGTCCTTTACCCAAAACCAAAAACAGGTTTTCAGTACATGTTAACTATAATGGACAGAACCACTAGATTTCCCGAGTAATACCTGTTAGAGGCATTAGAGTGGTATCGTTATTAAGCATCTCATGGACTTCTTTTCTCGTTATGGTTTGCCTCGGGAGATACAGTCGGATCAAGGTTCTAATTTCACTAGTATGGGAGTTCCAGTCGAAATGAATGAACTTGGCATTAAACACAACTTGGCATCCTCATATCATCCCGAAAGTCAGGGAATACTTGAAAGATTTCACTCGACTTTGAAGAATGCTTTGACTAAGTATTGTTTAGACCATGTTGAAGAATGGGATAAGGACTTGCCTTTATTGCTTTTTGCTTTAAGATCAGCCCCTAGTGAATCTCTGGGTTTTTCTCCTTTTCAGATGGTCTATGGACACAATGTGAGAGGGCCTCTTGATTTATTAAGGGAACATTGGGAAGGAGTAGTGGTAAGTAATTCTCTTGATTATATTTTTGTCTTTCAAAGAGAAATTAAGAAGCACTTGGCAATGGGCTCAAAATAATCTCTCTACTTCGCAGGCTAAAATGAAAACTCATTATGATAGAAAGTCCCAAGTTAGAAATTTTGAAGCAGGAGAACAAGTACTAGTATTACTTCCTATTCCAGGTCAGTTTAGGGCTCAGTTTGTAGGTCCAGCAGTGGTTAAGAAGAAATTGAATGATGTTGATTATTTGGTGGAAATTCCAGGGAGGAGGAAAAAGTATCAGTTGTGTCATATTAACATTATGAAGAAATATTTTTCCAGAGCTAACACTGTTAAATCTGTTTCAGCTGTTGTACCTAAAGAGGTAATGGACAAGAAGTGGAAAGCAAAGATTATGGATGGAATGGCGAAAACTCCTAAATTTTGTGTAACCCAGATAGTTTGCTTAAACATCTGAATGCTCAGGAAGCTACTGATATTAAGGATTTATTCAGAGAACATCCGTCAATATTTAAGGACACTCCCGGTCTTGTGCGTAGTTTGCAACATGACGTGGTACTAAAGCCAAATGCCCAGCCAATTAGACAAGCCCCTTACAGGTTAAATCCACAAAAAGCTGAAGCTGTGAGAAAGGAAGTCAGTTATATGTTGGAGAATGACTTGATAACACCAAGTAGCAGTCCTTGGAGTTCCCCAGTTGTATTAGTGAAAAAAGAAAATGGACAAACAGGTTGTGTTTCGACTACAGAAAAGTAAACGACCTAACAGTTGCTGACAATTTCCCTCTGCCTCGCATAGAAGATTGCATAGATAAGATTGGTAATGCCAAAGTATATTAGTAAAATTAGACCTTTTAAAAGGTTACTGGCAAGTTCCTCTGACTGAAAATGCACGGGAAATATCAGCATTTATAACACCTGAAGGTTTATTCGAATGTAAAGTCATGCCCTTTGGCATGCGTAACGCAGCCAGTACCTTCCAGAGAATGATGTGGATGATCACGAATGGATTGAAGGGTTGTGTAGTTTATCTGGACGATATAATTATTTTCAGTGACAACTGGAAGACCATGTCGATAGAATTATGGGCCTTATTTCGCGCAATTGCTGACGCTGGTTTAGTGGTAAACCTTTCTAAATGCGAATTTGGAAAGGCTGAAGTTATCTACCTAGGACATCACGTCGGACAAGGTAAAGTATTACCCAAGGAAAAAGAACATTGAAGCTGTACTAGCTTTTCCCACTCCAAAAACTCGGAAAAATGTAAGGCAATTTGTTGGTCTCGCTGGTTACTACCGTAGGTTTGTCCCAGTTTTTCTGAAATAGTAACTCCTTTAACTAATCTTTTAAGAGAGAAATCTAGATTCTTGTGGGACGATACATGTCAACGAGCCTTTGATAAATTAAAGGGCATTTTAAGTACCTATCCTATTTTGAAACTCACCTGACTTTCAGAAGGGATTCAAGTTAATGGTGGATGCCAGCGATCTCGGAGTAGGGCAGTGCTGTTGCAAGACGATAGTGAAGGTTTATTGAACATCCGTTTTCATATTTTTCCAGGAAACTTAATGAGCATCAAAAGAAAATATAGCACAATCGAAAAGGAAGCCTTAGCTTTAGTTTTAGCTTCTACAACATTTTGAAATTTATGTAACAGCTAGCATTGATCCAATTGTTTGTGTATTCAGATCACAATCCTTTAAAATTTGTGAACAAATTTTAGGAACAAAAACAGAAGGCTCACTAATTGGAGTCTTATGCTTCAGGAATATAATTTTGACTGTAAAAACATGTGAGGGAAGGACAATGTCGTCGCTGATGCCCTCTCTAGAAATCTGTGATGTCTTTTCCACTTGGATTTTTGTTTTGTTTTCGTCTTTTTCTTTTTCTTCCTGCAGTGTCTTGTGCAACATCTCGTTCTTTCATTGTTCGATATCGTTGGTTTTTGTTGTGGAAGTGATAAGTTTACTGGTCTTGAGGTTATTTAACGTTGCCGTTAATTTTTTTTTTTTTTTTTTTTTTTTTTTTTTCTTTTTCAGTACATGTTGAGGTATAAAATTAGTTGGAACTCGTCTATGAGTTGTAAAAAAAATTATATTTTTTTTTCCTATTAGGTTGGGGGTATCACGCCCGAAAGTATTTTCGTTCGTTTATTTGTATATTTATTTATTTATTTATTTTTTGCCCACGCAGTCGTATGTTTGCTGCTTGTTAGTAACTGGGTGCTGTTTGCTTGTTAGTTGTTTTGCAGTCGTTAAGGAGGATAGTTCTAATCCAATAATTTCTTCCTTTACATGATGACGTGGAGGCCAGAGAGACTTTTTTCGGGAAAAAGCCCAAGTTTGCCGTGAGTGATCCTCTGAACGCTAGAGAGGTTGGGATTGCCTCTGAGAGGTACTTGTCTACTGAGAGCAGTGGATTCGCCTTGGATCGCTGCAATGGTGTGTAGCTGTTAGCGCCCTTTATTACACATCAACACCATGCCTGCTTTTGAGTCTTCAGCGCTTTATACCACTGTCACGCCCGTTTGATCGTTCTCCCTCTGCTGATGCATGGATGTTTGTCTTCGAGGAGCAGCGCTGTGATCGATCGGTTTTTATAAAGTTCTCGATACCAATCTTGGAGGATTACACACTTAATCAATCTGCGACGGGACACATTACGACACACGAGAGGATATTGGCCTTTGGAAAACCTCTAAAGGAACTTCAGATTTATCACCTGGTCCCTTATATTTATTACTGCAACTGCAACGCCGTTGATGATACTTTACGAGGAGTTAAGTATTGGTTTTAGTAACTGTCCTCCATTTTAGAGCTGCAATTAACAGCACTTCGTTACAACGGAACATCAGTTTACGCTGCAGTGACCTGAAACTTACCTCGGTCCAAATATTTATTCAATTTTTTTTTTTTCTTCTTTTTGGTAAATAAATATTTATATTAACATTTTCGTATCATACTCCCTCGTTGTCCTTTGCCCATCATTGTTTACAAACTATAACTCGTAGTAAAGGTACTTCAGGTTGTGCAAAATACTATTGTTTCTTTTATGTAACGGCTTTACGCAAATTATAAAGAACCTGCTTTACGTTAATGTTATTAAGTCGTGACAATATATATATATATATATATATATATATATATATATATATATATATATATATATATATAAAATAAAGGTTTTTTTGCCACGAAGGAAAAAAATGAAAAAAACGAGTTAACCGAGTACTTTCGGTCCTATTCTCAGTAAAGGGTCCGAATAGGACCGAAAGTACTCGGCCAACTCGTTTTTTCATTTTTTTTCCTTCGTGGCAAAAAAAAACCTTTATTTATACATAGCATCACGTTTTATATACTTCGTGATCAAGTTATTCATATATTATATAGATATATATATATATATATATATATATATATATATATATATATATATATATATATGCGCGAATACCACAGGAAAATGATAGTCAGAAATCCAAGTGCTTTCGTCTTTACTAAGACATTGTCAAGGAACGTGTGATATCCGATAATCCTGGATTATCTCTTTAACTTTTACCCTTTTGACAATTAACCATCTGGTATTCTTGATCTTGTTGTTTACCTGATAACTTTCTCTCCAACTGTATTTCACTCGTTCCTTGACAATGTCTTAGTAAAGACGAAAGCGCTTGGATTTTCTGACTATCATTTTCCTGTGGTATTCGCTTATTTAATGAAGGCACCTGCATCTACTGTGATTTTTTAAGATATATATATATATATATATATATATATATATATATATATATATATATATATATATATATATATAAAATATGAAACGGCAACCCAATAACCTTCACTATTACCAGTCGACTTTTTCTTTTCTTTTTACATGAAACTGGCAACCCAATGGCCTCCAATACCCCAACCAGAAGAAAGCAAGAAGTGTTTTTACCTGTCGACTCTCTCTCTCTCTCTCTCTCTCTCTCTCTCTCTCTCTCTCTCTCTCTCTCTCTCTCTCTCTCTCTCTCTCTTCTCCGCCCTTCTGTACATGCCTGCTGTGTAATTTTTATGACTGCGGCTGGAATTGAATGGTTAGTTCGTTCCAGTCGTCATTCCATCAAAGAGGCAAATGGTTGAAAACAGATCCTAGGACATGGAAACCTGTCTTTACAGAATACCGTTGAAGAGAAGGATTATTATTGTTGTTATTATGATTATCATAGAACGGAAGGCCATTGTTTCCGCCCTTCGGCTACTACTTTCTCGTGGGAGGAAGTGATATTGTGACAGCAGCAGTGGTAAAACCACATTTTGCACAAGCAGCAGCTGTAATTACAATTACCACAGCTGCAGCAAAAAACAATAGAAACAGCAGCATCGGCATGAAGAGATGCTAGAACAGCAACAATACAACCACCAGATAAAACGGAAGCAGCAAGAACAGCATTAGCAGTAACAGCAGTAGAGGACTACTACTACGCCAGGAGAAGGGTATAATAATAAAAAGGTAAAAGAAAAAAAACCGTATGGAATCGCTTTTTCATTCGTTATGGAGAGTAGAGGAAGAGAGTCTATGATTGCATCCCTAATATGATCCGGTAGACGACGCGGTCTCTCATTTGCATAAAGAGGGGCATAAGAATTGCAACTTGCAGTAGAGTTAACTGCAGGGGGTCAGGATCAGAAAGTCTATGAAACCCTTTTCATAGTCGCCTGCACCCCTTCCCTTCCCGGTGGTGGGAAAGAGAAACAGACGATTGTAGCTCCCCACCCCCCACTCTCTCTCTCTCTCTCTCTCTCTCTCTCTCTCTCTCTCTCTCTCGTACGGATGGAAGGCCGGAAGCGGTTGAAAAGGTGGGATGTCTATTGAGTACCGAATACAGCGGTCGTATATATATATATATATATAGATATATATATATATATTATATATATATATATATATATATATAAAAGATACTATTACTGGGCACAATATTTGCTATTGTTATTTCTGTAATTACCCATTTGTTTTTACCAACAGTGTTCTGGTTTTGGAATTTCATTATCTAAGTGAACCTCATATCAGATTGCAAAATATTGGCCGTTTTTTTTATTTTGCGTCGGGTTTTATCTACAGTATATCTAAACAGCTTGTCAGTGTTAAATGATTTATTTAAGAGTCATGAATCACTATAAGCAGTTCTAATAAATCCAAAGCGCCATAGGTAAGTTGAGAAGGAAAGATAATTCGCAATGCCGTTATTGAACGAATGCAAGGTCAAGATGTGCCGTCATTATAATTCTCTGAAGATTAAATGTAAGCCTCTTGAGATTTATAGCGAAGAACACCCATCCGTTATCCAAACGACAGAAATGGGATTCTGTTTAATTCCCACACTTGAAATTCAACAGAAACAAGAATGAAGAAACTAAAGTCTCCTAAGACCTCACCTATGCAAAGCTATATTACTTCGGGTTATTATGGAAACCCCCGCAATTGCCTGGTGATCAAATTAATAAAGTCGCAAATTGGAATGCCTTTGTGTTTCTGAAGGCATACTGAATTCTAAAGGCATACTGAATTAACTGAGGAGCAGCCACTTAACCATGAAGTTCCACCAGACTTATGGCTAATTGCACAACGAATGATCGTGATTTATTAGCAGAAATGTAGTGAGGTTAGGGCGCATAAATAGAAATTTGATTTATGCGCAAAGAATCCTTTGTTATAAAGGCTACTTCATTAGCTTCTAAATTAACTCTAATTGTGTTGTCAGTTAACGGAGTTTATTCCTTTCGGTCGACATTGGGATGAACCGACAGTTTTCCATGTTTGCTCTGCATGTTGTATTGAAACTTTATATATATAAGAAGGTGAAGCATTGTGGAATATTTACAAGGATCAAGTTAATTTTGCAAATTTGCTTCTAATGCAATCGTTATTTCAGTAATTGTTGTGTTTTGAGTGTAGCAAGATGTTATATATATATATATATATATATATATATATATATATATATATATATATATATATATATATATATATATATATATATATATATATATGTGTGTGTATGTATATATAATATATATAGATATATAGTATTATATATATATATATATATATATGTGTGTGTGTGTGTGTGTCAGTTAAAAAAGGGAAAGTAGGTGAATCTGAACTCTCAGTTTGTGGCTGAGGTCAGGTATTCCCTTTTCAGTTGAATTTATATCCCTTTTCCCTCATTTATCCTTAAAATGTATGCATTTTTTACATGTGACATGGATGGATACAGTTTGTACTGTATGCCATTAATGAGTGTATTGCTCCACACCCGTCGCACATGTCAGTTGTGAATTTTTGGCCTCTGACGCTCTTGTATATTCGTTTATACTGTCTCTCTAGCGCAGTGGTTCTCAAACTGGGCGGTACCCCCCCCCCCCCCACCCCCCACCCCCCTAGGGGAAACGTCAGCAATTTCCAGGGGATTCGAGGGTACTAGGGAGAGGTCCGGCCCTCCAATCTTTGCATTTGACCAAACCATCCCATTGATGCATCATATCGCGTCACAAATATTAAGCCACTTATATATCTTATTAATATCGATTTCAATATACCTCGAGAATACCTTACACCCAAGAGGAGTTATAATAAGATAATTTACATCTGTCTAGTAGGATTCTGATCTGGGCCTTTGGTTTAGATCCAGTGGCTGTCTACTTGACTCATCGGTTATCAAAAGAAAGATTAGTGCATATCGACTCTGCTGTACGTATTCCTGTTGAATTGAGGGTATCTGCTTGGAATCAACATCATTTAATCTCCACGATAGCTGATTGGTAAGTTGGTAACTTTGGCTAGTTGTGAAGTTTGTGCTAAATATATATTTCTACGTATTTATTTAGTATATATATATGTGTAATATATATATGTGTGTGTGTATATATATATATATATATATATATATATATATATATATATATATATATATATATATATATATACATAAAGGTATAAGGCACGAAAGCAAATAAAACATTGGAGTAGCTCCAAGATCTTTCGACTCACATCCTTTACGTCAGTTAAGTAAAGGACTTGTGTCTAAAGATCTTGCAGCTACTCCAGTGATTTCACTTTCCTTCGTGGCTTAAACTTTCGTGATTCAGTTATATGCGTGTGGTTGTGTATATATATATATATATATATATATATATATATATATATATATATATATATATATGTGTGTGTGTGTGTGTGTGTGTGTGTGTGTGTGTGTGTATTATATGTATATATATATATATATATATATATATATATATATATATATATATATATATATATATTTATATTCGTCCTGTGTATTCGTATATAATATATATTGATGTTAATCCTCTCATGTATAAATGTTTATTCCCCATTTAGAAATTGGGATGTTTATGTGTAAGAAAATAAAAGCTCATGCACCTCAGACTGCAAGAAGACTACGCGTAGTTTTTGCCTTGGTATCAATGCTTTCTACGCTTAATGATAAATCAAGTTTAGCCATTAGTAACAAATAATTATGCAGGTCGTACTTTACGACTACCAAATAAGTAGCTCCATTGGCATTGATTTTTTTTTCTCCCCGGATTAGAAGTTATGTCTTTTGATCGTCAGAGAAACTGATGAACGATTGAGAGCTGCTGCTGTTGATGGCGTCACAACTCCACTCTAGCTACACGCTATCATGATTGATGACTCTAGGGCAAAGTGTGCAAGAAAATACATAAGATTTCTTGGACGGCTGAAGTAGTCAGGCGGGTGACACTGAGGGAACTAATTTTGATACTATATATATATATATATATATATATATATATATATATATATATATATATATATATATATATAAAAGTGTGTTTCTTTCTCTCTCTTCTCTCTCTCTCTCTCTCTCTCTTCTCTCTCTCTCTCCTCTCTCTCTCTCTCTCTATCTGTCCTATCTATCTATCTATATATATATATATATATAGATATAATATATATAGTATTATATATATATATGTAATAAATACATTTATTCAATGTACAGGATCTGTAAAGGGTATGTAACAGAACCTTTTTATGCATTTAATCACTTATTATGTTATACCTAGACGTATGTTACGAGCACGCTCCTATGAAACAATGTTTAAAGTAATTTTTTTTTTTTTTTGTTATTCAAGGCTTGAATAGGTAGCAGTCCGAGCCTAATGTAATAAATACATTTATTCAATGTACAGGATCTGTAAATATAAACCCATGACCTGAGGTCATGGCATTAGGAGGGTCCTACGTGACCAAAGCAGATCTAGATTACGCTATGCGCTCTCTGCAGTAGCCTGGTCTAGCTCAGAGCTTTGTCAACATTTTATGTTTATGATAACTTTGCACAACAACTTCCATGGGAAGCGGTTGACCTGTTAACCTACGCCGGAAACTTGTAACTTCCGAGCCGGCGGACTACGTATGTTTTTATATGAATTGCTGAGATAGCTAATGTTCCGCTATCGACGCGATGCTTTAGAATGGCAGTTCCGCGCCAACCATCAAACATATCGGTCTTCCGACCGAGCTGCATCTCCTAGTATGGAGTTACAGAATAAAGTTGTTATCTTTGTTCAACTTATCTGTTTGAATCATCTCCTTTAGCTAAGAAGAACCACTCTACTAAGATATCCCAAGGAGATGGGAGGAACCAGAAATACTTACGAATGACAGTCGTAAGGAGAACACAAAAAAAGTCTATCGCCAAGCGATGAGACTTACATATATATATTCATAAGAATATGATCACATACCAAACAAAAATGGATGAAGTAAAAAAAAAGATATCAACAAGTGTTTTCGTGTATTTACGGCATATTCTTCAGAGGAATGACAGAAACATTCTATAAACCGAACAAAGAGCAGTAAAAATGCAATTGAAAAAAAATGTTAGTCATAAAATAGATATAAATAGCCAAGAAGTGTCTGGGAGGTAATGTCAATACCACCAACTAACCCTGCTCGTACTTCTCACTCAAGTATTTGAGCTGTGCAAACCCGAATTTTTGAAAATCATTTTGTCCAGGTCTTGCATCTTTTCAGTTCTTTTTATCCAGCTTACTGAGAAAGGATCTTGAGAGGAGGGGGTCATGCGGCTGGTAAACCTCACCCCTGAACCCTTTATCAGAACGGAAAGCTCCTCTTTTATAATCCCGTTTGGGGGGCGGGGCAGTTATTCCCGAGGTAAAGTGAATTGGATATTAACTTACATTATGGCGGAATATTTATGAATATGTAAAAATGTCGTGGTATATGTAACAAAAGTTCCTTGTTCTATCGCACTACCACGAGACGCTTGTCGCTTAATTCAGACACACACACAAATTAACAATAGATGCACGTAACTTCCTTTAAGTGGATACCCCATGAAAATGGCAGTATACCGAGCTCTTTCGCCTTTATCAGGCATTGTCGTGGCCTGAATACAGGCGAAAGCGCTTCGTATAAACTGTCTGCCTGTCATTTTCCTGTGGTATCCGCATACTATATATATATATATATATATATATATATATATATATATATATATATATATATATATGTGTGTGTGTGTGTGTGTGTGTGTATAGATGTACCAAAAAAAAAGGAAAGTGAAGCTGTGTCAAAACCGTTTAATTTGTCCTCGTTGTGTTCTGCATACGTGCATCACGTGTTCCGGTGGTTTCAAGAACATGATATTGAATGAAGACATCAACAATGAATGATATAACAAAGGTAAATCGGGCTTTCTCCCCCGCCCCTTCACCCCAACCCCAAAAAAAAAAAAAAAAAAAAAAAAAAACAAAAAAAAAAAAAAAAAAAAAAAAATCCGTAGATCCTTGAATGTGTCAATTCTTCAGTTGCGAAAATTGCTGAACGTGAACTGCGAAGTAAAGCAATGGAAGGTTAGGGGATTGGAAGGTCGGTTTGGGGTTGTTGTTGTGGGGGGCGGGTTGAAGGGGGGGGGGGGGGGAGATGTTATTATGGAATCGGCGTGGGGGGAAAATGTGATGGACGCTGAAGGTTAGCCGAACGGACCTTAAAAAAGGGGCGTGTATGGGTGTCGTGCAGAGGTTCTTCGCTCCGCTATTTAACTTTAATCATCCAGCTCCGGGATGGTACGAACATACATAAATGTACCTAACGACTCCTTTGTCACTCTCTCTCTCTCTCTCTCTCTCTCTCTCTCTCTCTCTCTCTCTCTCTCTCTCTCTTCTTCTTCTTCTTCTTCTTCTTCTTCTTCTTCTTATATATTTTCTTTTTTGTCTTAATATTATTATTATTATTATTACCTCTCTCTCTTCTTCTTCTTCTTCTTCTTCTTCTTCTTCTTCTTCTTCTTATTCTTCTTCGTATTATTATTATTATTATTTTTATTATTATTATTATTATTATTGCCTTTACTGTCTTATTATCTTTATTATATTATTACCTCTCTCTCTCTCTCTCTCTCTCTCTCTCTCTCCCCTGGTCGTTTTTGTTTTATTAATTGCTTAGTATCCACTCATGCTGGCAGTGTTAACATATAGTACTCCATAACAACAACAGTACAATTACTGGGTTAAACTCTCTAGTTGTAGGCAAGAAGTATTACTAGAGGTCTTGGGAACAGAAGCGACAGTCACTGCCTTGATTAATTATCTACGAAGTATCTGGTTCTCAATAAAGGGATTAAAAAATTAGATTAAAAATCAACATGACATATTATGAAGCAAGATCAGAGTTACGAAGAATGAGAGAGAGAGAGAGAGAGAGAGATTCTGAAGTACATTTTGAGTTTATTTTTAAACATTGAAAATATTAAATAATCAGTATATCAGTTTAGTTATCCATCTGTTGTCTTTTCCCTTCACTTTCCGCTGATCCCAAGACACTGAAGTATTGCCTGTAAAAGAATTCTTTAAAAGAAATAGACGATTTGGGCTGGAATTTTTATTATTATTTTAATTTGCCGAGTTCATCGACTTTTCTCAATTTTATTCGAACTTCCATCATAATTTATTAATGAGAGATTAATGTTCTTATTTTTTCTGCTTGTTTCTCCAGGTTTTGCGCCTCGTAAGTCCCCCAAGTTATACTTTTGATTTTTGTTCTAATAAGAGCTGATAAGATTTATCTCTTTATGGTGTGGTGACCGAGATGGAATTCAGTCAAGTTTGGCTCTGCACAATAAAAGAAAAGTAGGTCCTGATCGGTGAAAGATATAGTCAATACCTGTAGGAGTTTTAAGTGCCGGACTGGAATATATTATTTTACTCGGAAAATTTATTATATTTACCTTTTAGATGATCTGTGATGTTATATAACTGAACGTCTCTCATCTTTTTTTTTTCAAGCATGGCATGAAAACTCTCTTTCGATTAGATCAGACGAGGGTCATAATGCATCAGAACTCAAGTACGTCAAAAGTATGAGCTTTTATGAACGATAAATGGAGGCTCTCGAGCGTTTTCAGATAATTACTCGAACTTCATCTAAGTCTCCGACGACCAGTCATATTATTTTACTTAAGCTTCAGATTCTTTCCTTTTGACCTTTTTATGATGTCAACTGCCGTTAGAATATTTCTATTAAGAAAGTAAGTCTTTTGTCGATAAAATAGTTAGTTCCCGTTTTCAATTTATTTTTTATTATTTTAAACCCTGCTTTGTATTTATGTGCGGGCACGTCTAATATTTACGTTCTTTATTTATGTACGATTTTAACTTTTTCCATATTCTGTACTTTTTATGTAGAAATATTCAGTTTTCTGTATAATATTGATCATTTTTTTTCTGAGTTTTCCTAAATATATCTTCGAAGCCCATCATATTCTACAGAGTGTTTTTTTTTCAAGCAATTTGTATTTATTTAATATTTCGCTATTTTTTAGGTATGTTTTTTATGTTAAAATGACGGCGAATAAATGCTGTAGACTGAGACATGTTAATTCTTTGAAAATATTTAATATGTATTATTAATTCATCTCTGATCCACCTGTAGTAATTCATATTAGTAATTAATATTCACGTTCAATACATCGATTTAATGGGTTCTTCTCAAGGTAAGAATACGGAACCCAGGTTCAGAATTTGTCGAGTCTTGTGTATGTATTTATCTACACACAAATTATATATATATATATATATATATATATATATATATATATATATATATATATATATATATATTTACACATATAGTTGAATTTTCGTATCAGTATCATAAAAAAATAATGGTTTTAAACTTAATTATTTGCACCATCCGAGAGTTCACTAAAGTAACGGTTCTTTAGGTAGAATGGCAATAAGTAGTGGCTGAGTGCATCTCCCAAGGATGCAGAAGAAGTTGCAAGTAATCATCTATGGGGGAGATCTCCTCCTACCCCCACCCCAAGTCACTACCCCCCACCATCCTATGGTAGCGAATCCGTCAAGAGGCCTTCGTCCCCTAATAAAGAAGAGGAAACCAAACTCAAGGTCAAGTAGGACGCCTCTATAGACTGGCTGGTCCTCCTGGGGTACGCCTCTGAAGCCGCAAAGTCATTGTTTTGTGTGTATGGGATCATTCTCTGCGGGTTGCTGTGGCAACTCTCGCCGCTCTTGCATCTCTACACCTGCTGGGCTGAAGTTGGGGGAGTGGTGGGAGAGAATGGGTGACGGATGGCTTTATATGTTGTTGATGTTGTTGTCACCAATAAAAATGCTTTTCTTTGGTCTCTTTATGCGATATATACTCTTTAGAAATTTAGTGGTTTTAGCATTTTAGGTTTCTACGGGATACATGTTGTATTGTTCATTCGTTCACGCTAGTGTGTATGTTTTTGTCTTTCCTTGTTAAGCGTTAATAACTTGTATTCGTCATTTACTGTTTTTTTTTTTTTTTTTCTTTTTAATGAGCTACACATTCAGATTCTACGGTCCGCCCCGAGTAACTGTCGGCAGACTTTTGAACTTGATTGTACTTAATGCAGGAGAGAAATGTTTCAGAACATGTTGGGTTTCATACTGAATTTCCTTAACACCGCTGCAGCTTCACACACACACACACACACCCACCACCGCCGTCTCTTTGTGCTGTCTGTGTTGGCTCGAACAAAACAATGATGGCCATTAGTGCGAAATATCTCAATCGTTACGGCCCGCAACACCTTGATGTTAGGTACATAAACACTAGTGTACAAGGGGCGTAAGTCAGGGTGAAATTACTTATCTTGCTGGAGAACGTCCTCTCTCTCTCTCTCTCTCTCTCTCTCTCCTCTCTCTCTCTCTCTCTCTCTCTCTGCCTATTTATTTGGTTGCGGATAGGCTCATAGTTTACTTATGAGTTCCCTACAGCTTCTTACGGAAGAAGAGTCCCCTTTTTGACGCTGCGCATTATTAACTCTTGCTATCGCTGTCTAGCCTTGGTTTAATTGGGCATGATTAGACCACTGACTCTATTCTTGCTTTAATGGGAATTGGGCATGATTAGATCACGGACTCCCCGTCCCTTGGACCTTTGCCTAAATAAAAGATATTGTTAACCTGTATGGTCCAGAATCCATCGAGCTCATGTATTAGAAATTTTACTCGTTAAGGATTAATAATGATAAGGTGAGCGATAACCTTTGTAATGAGCCGGTTGTAGTTTGGCAGAGAGCGGTATTTATGGACACATGCCTAGCTGGTTTGAGGTCCACGACAGGACTTGCATCCTTTTAGGCAGAGGGCCAGAAACGGCTGCTGTGGTATGGAAGTGAAGTGATGGTACGGAGAAGAGAGGTTTTGTTAGGCGGGGTATTTGGCGCACGCACCCATTATACATTGTGAGGTTCTATGCAGTGTAGGTAGTGGTAGTAGCCTTAGTATATTACTAAGTTCTTTAATGGGAATGTTGCCAAAGAAACCTTTATCATATATTAGAAGTTGTTTTAAGGACTGTCCGTTCAGTAGTAAGGTCTTGGAAATAGTTGATTCAAAATGACAGTTTATTGTAAGGATTACATGAATATATATGTATTAATATAATTTACGCCATATATACACACATATATATACAATATAAAATATATAAGTGTGTATATGTATGTATGCACAGTTCTAGAATGAATTTATTTATTGGTTTGTTATTGAATAATTTTATATGAAATAAACAGCAAATTTCATGTGGAGTCAAATCATAATTGAATTAATCAGAGTTGACGTTTAGAGAAACTCACTCACGATTGAGCGGCAGCGTGTTTTTATTAATACTTTAAGGTGTCAATCATTGTTTCGGTTTTATAATAGATGAGACACTTGACTTAAATAGGAAAATTTCTGGTAACCAGTTGAAGTAATTCCCAAGTAGCATTCCAAAATGTCTCGTATCGGATGACATGACTCCGAGAACGGCTAGTTACCAGTTCCTAGAATGATCAGTAGATTTAATCAGATGACTTGAATCTGAAGTCATTTACTCACGAGAACATTGAAATGAAAAATGCTCCTTAATGTTTTAAATAACATATAACTGACTATGATTTTCGTCTACTCTGATTACCAGGGAGAATCATATCGGCAGAATTCTCTATTCAATTGAAATATTATAACGGCCAAGCGAAGTTAAGGAATGCATTTGTAATCACGGGGAAAGCGTAAATTTCGTAGCGTCCAAAAATATTTCCAAGCAAATTGGGTCACTTTATTCGCATGACCTCTCTCGTCTTATCCCCTGATTCAGGTCATCGATAACAGTCTTTGAATATTTCTTGCTCACAGCTGTGTGTTAACGGGAGTTCGGACCTTTGGTCAGTAAAAACTTTATACCTAATTTTCATATGCGATGGGGTGCAATTTCTAAATGGCTCAGAGAGAGAGAGAGAGAGAGAGAGAGAAGAAGAGAGATAGAGAGAGAGATAGAGAGACGAGGAGAGAGAGAGAGAGATGAGAGAGAGAGGAGAGAGGAGAGATACGGGAATCATGTGAATATATATATAATATATATATATATATATATATATATATATCATATATATATATATATATATTATATATATAAATATATAAAATTTTCAATTGTTTCTAGAGACGTATGTGATTGTTATTATAAAAATGATTTCCGATTCTTCATGTTTTATTCTAGGCTACACTTATCACTACTAGAACCCTGGAGATCCAAATGCAAGAATATTAGATAATTCTGTCGTCTGGTAGCAAATTCGAACCGCATCCAGTGTACCAGAACGAGATCACGCATGTCGGCAACTATAGACCTCGTTCTGGTATTCTGGACGCGTGTTCGAATCCTCCTACCGAACAGCGGGATTACTTCACATTCTTGCATTTGGATCCGAGTTCCTTATTTATTATTATTTTTGTTATTTATTTATTTTTATATTTTTTGTAGCGACAGGCATATCCAAAAACTGAGGAGAATTCGAAAAGTTAAGAGGGCATTGTGGTTGTTACAATTACACACACACACACAACACACACACACACACACACACACACACACACACATATATATATATATAGATATATATATATATATATATATATATATATATATAATATATATATAAATGCGTGTGTGTGTATAGATATTGCTATTTCCTCCAATAGAGAAGGCAGCATTAGAGAATGTTGAAGCTCCTTTTCTTGTTAAGACTTTTTGGTGGTGAGATAGCCAGTGACATCCCTTGCACTGATATTTCAAACGAGAAAATGATGTTTTGAGTGTGTGATTAATTCAAGAAAATGAATTCGGTTTTGGTCAAATGGGAAGGTCAAAGCGCAATTGTTTTTTCGGGGTCCGATGATAGTGAGAAAATATCCAAAGACGATCATTATAATCATTATATATGGGTAAAGTTAAGCTATAGTGTTTTACAATATGGGCTTGGAGTGGAAGATAGTTATGGGGTGAACTGGTGATTTACCACTGAGCTACGCCATAAATTTGTGTTTATATATAGTATATATATAGTATATATATATATATATATATATATATATATATATATATATATATGTGTGTGTGTGTGTGTGTGTGTGTGTAAATAAATTCTTCTGTTAAAACAGGATACGTCTCAAGTATAAGAGGTCCATTAAAACACTCTGGATTTGAAGCTAAGGACTATATTTCGGTGGACTTACTTCCACCCTTATCAAGCATTGAATGATAAGGGTGGAGGCAAGTCCACCGGAGTTTAGTCCTTACTTGAAATCCAGAGCCGTATGTACGTATATAATGTTTGTGTGTTTGGGTATGTGTGGGTGAATATGCCTGTGCTTATAATACTCAATACACAACTTCTTTTTCGTTTAGTCAACGAGGCAGCTCGTTGAAAGTGATAGGGGTACTTAGTGTGGTCAATACGCAAGAAAACGATAAAATCTTGATCGTCTCTTGAACTTAAAATGGCTGTAACTTATGCGCGTTGACATTAGAATTGGCCGCTGAAAATCCTGACATATCACAAGGTAATCCTTGCCAAATTCGACCACTGGCTGCGTTTGTAAGTGGAGCTCTCAACTTCAAATCCAGATGGGAGATGAGATAATCAAAGGATTTGAACGAATTGGACTTGCAAAATTTCACAAGGAAAAGAAACGTTTTCGTGTTAAATTTCGTAATGATAAATGCCAAGAAGGAAAGGAGAGATCAGAGAATGTTACTAGGTCACAAGAAAATGATGTAGAAACTTTTAAATGCAATTTTCTTAGATTTTTTTTTTTTCATCGTTTCGTAAATTTTAACTGACAAAGATATTATGTTTGATGGATACAAAATTGAAAAAAAAATTATTTAATTTATTTATTTATTTTTTTTTTCAAATAATGTCCCTCCATGAAATATTAGTAAGGATATTAGATTTTTTCAAAAAATAAATCGTGAAGTCAGGATCGTAATAACTTTTTATTTTTTTTAAAGTCTCTTATCAAGCTGAACCAACGGAAGGATATAATGATGCTATTTATTTGCAGTGTCTACTAGGTTTGATATTATAAATGTATTTTTAAGACAAAGAATCAAAAGACATCGACTTTTCCACGAAATTTCTACCGAATAACATGACCATTTGTGAATTAAAAGAAAGTGCGCAAAAAGGAATACACGAAAAAGTGAAAAGGGAGATTATAGATAAATCTTGAGAGTTTCTAGCATTTTGAGTTGCAATGCATGTTCTACAGTTTTACGGTACACCTGAACAAAGGACCTCTGTCTGGATCTGGGCTGCTATGCATCTGGGAATCTCGCTAGAATAATGTCACAAAAATTATAAAGCTTAGGAGAATTTCCCTAAATCTATCAGAGTGGGTAAGACGACTATAATATAGGAATTGAGGTTTCGACCAAAATGGCGTTATTTGAACTCCCCTTATTTTAGACTCACGAAAATCAAATGAAAGGTATAAACACAAGTGATTCTGCGGATAAAGGGATAAGGTCAGTTTAGATAGCGTCTTAGTTACGTTCGAATCCAACCTTCTTATAAAGGAAATATCAGTTGGTTAAAACTATTACTATTATTTTCAAGGAATGAATGAAAGGGTAAAACTGAATATCTCAAAGTAAAGGGAAGCTGTCTGCAAACAACATATTTTCCGCCCCGATACTTGACCCCTCAAGGGCCGGAGAGCGTCTCTGATGGAGGTCATTTAAATGGCTCCACTCACCCCAACTCCCAGAAGGGGTCTTCGCTTTGATGGATTAAAGCGATAATCCCTTGAACCTTGAACCCTCGTGATCTCCCGGTCAATGTCACCCTCACCAGAGCCGCCCAACGACCCAAGAGGGACCCGTTCGTTTGCTCTTGGATACTGTTGCCTCCAGAGCATCTTTGACTAAAAGGGAGGACTTTGGAAAAAGGGGAAAAGAAACTTGTTTTTTTATCTAAAATGCATTAATGGGGAATGCAGTTTTGAGGAAAAGACATTCTCTCTTCTGTTATCTCTTTTTGGATTTTTAAATGTCCAACTATTTTGCTTTACGTTCGTTATTGTATTTACTTTTGTTCATTGTTTATGCGGGTTTAAACCATGTGAAGTACGCCAACCGCACCTTCTCTCTCTCTCTCTCTCTCTCTCTCTCTCTCTCGTCTCTCTCTCTCTCTCTCTCTCTCTATATATAATATATATATATATATATAATATTTATAATATATATATCTATATATATAGATATATATATATAATTATATGATATAAGTATACTGTATGTGTATCACATACATGACTAAAATATTTCATCTGTACCTTTTATTAGATATATATATATATATAATATATATATATATATATATATATATATACATATACATATACATACATATACATATACTATACATACACACACACACACACACACATATATATATATATATATATATATATATAATGTGTATACGTTTATAACTTTTGCACCTGTAGGGCTTGCAACC
>NC_087206.1:65273197-65283197 GCF_015104395.2 Macrobrachium nipponense | reverse complement strand
TCTCCCCCTTCTTATGTAATCATCATTTTTCTATTCATAAATTGCATCTTTCAATAATTCCCACTATACTCTTTTTATCTCCCCTTTTATTCATTGGCATCAATTCGTCTGCTGTTTGATTCCTGTTTTACATTATCATCACCTCCCGCATTTGAAGATATTTTGCGTCAAGTTTTTTTTTTTTTCAATTTTGTTTTTCTTTCACATTTCCGTAGTCGTACTCTTTTGTGGAATTGCAATTCATGTAGTCTCCCTCTTTCTCTTAGCGTTTCATTTCAACTTTCCCATTCTTCTCTATTTATATGTTGAATGCTCATATATTTATATATTTCTAGTTCCTTCCATTATGCCTTATGTAGCAGTTTTTCTAGTTTTTCTTAGTTCGTTTAAGTTGTTAGTGTTCCTTTTCATTTTACTCGTTCACAATTATCTGACCGGTGGTCCGAAGTTCGATTCCCCGCTCGGCCAACGCAGAATCAGAGGAATTTATTTCTGGTGATAGTAATTCATTTCTCGATATAATGTGGTTCGGTTCCCACAATAAAACTGTAGGTCCCGTTGCTAGGTGACCAATTGGTTCCTAGCCACGTAAAAATATCTAATCCTTCAGTTGTTAGTCAGCTCAGTGGTCTGGTAAAACTAAGATATACTTAACTTTTTAACAATTATCTGTAGTGAATAGGTTTCCTATACTTGAAAGCCGAGTAGTATTAGAAACATCATGTACGAAGCGCAGGATCTCATGCCGAACCATTATTCTGAAACCAGCGATTATGTCGTTACTCGGAGACGAGAGGACGTCTGACTCGTTAAAGGGCTCTCCGAAGGAAGACCTTATCTGTCCAAATGTCATCAACGTGTCATTAGTGGACGTAAAGGAGCAGGCAATTTGTTGGGAATTTATGTATCCGAGTGGATCAGATACCGAGTGCCACTCGGGATGGAGTTCAGGTCTTGAATCAGATGCAGTTTTGAAGGCTGGTCTTGTGCTGGAGGCTGGTCGCGTAATCGCTTTTCGTAATCTTTAGGTGGCGCGAAAATTGCAAATTTCGAAGTATTGTGTAATCTTTGAAGCTAACATTGTTGATTGTTGATAGATTTTGCCATCACGCCCACAAGGGTCATCATAGCGTCAGCTCGATCTTAAACTGTTTAAAATGAAACTATAGTTGATTCACTTGAGGTAGATTCTTGGATGAGCCCTATGCTTACGAGACGTTTGTTTGGCCGCCGCTGATTGGCTGGTATACCTGGAGGTAGGCAGCTCCCAGCCAATCAGCGGCCGCTAAACATACGTCTCGTAGGCATAGGGCTCACCCAAGAATCCACCTTAAGTGAAACCAGCTATAGTAGATCAGAGGACGAGAAGAATGTCACATTTGAAGAACGAACCGTGAGGATGACGCAAAGCGCTCATGGAATCAGGTTATAAAAACAGTACGAGATTCTCTGTCCAAATGATGAAGTGAATACTAATTCTGAGGACGGGGTAACGTGAGGGTCACGAGGAGAAAACACTTTTGTGTTTTCTTTGTAATGCTGGTTTCTGTCAGGAAGGGGACATTGCGAATAAGAAAAATACGGCATAATAAACAGTGAAACCTGAGATACAAGAAGAGCAAGATGAATGAATTCGGGCTGTTGTCTCTCTCTCTCTCTCTCTCTCTCTCTCTCTCTCTCTCATCCATTTGGATGGAAGTCGACGAAAGTTATTGGAATCAAATGATTAATATAAATATCAATTATGAATTCTTGTTCGGGAATGAGAATATAAAGGGATGAAGTATTGCTGTTTTTAAAGATTATTTTACAGGAACGAGAGAACTAGATTGGGGAGAATAAAATAGAATTCGTAAATGTTAGACTTCGTAAGTTACTGAATTCGCTGTCATATTCAAGGATATTGACATTAAAGGCATTCATATGAATTAACATTGATCAGAGCCATTCTTATGAATGAACACTCTCGAAATATATTGAATAGGGTGAGTTCTTTTTCATAGCAAAGGATGTTTAGCCATTTCAGAGAATGAGACAGTTCCATGGTTAATTGAAGTTAATTCATTTGCAGGATGTACATTGACAGAGCAATTTTTTTCAGTTAAGATGATCTGGATTTCTTAGTATTTTATTCTTACACTGATTTTAATCGTAAATCCTTGAATGGAAGTCGGCTGACGAACTGGAAAAATGTCCCCGACATCACAGTGATGGACTTCAGTTTTATAGATAAGTGTGTAACGAACCTCTCCTGTTGCTAGGGGTTGCTTGGTATGCCCCTTCCCCACTATTACACCAAATTCTCTCCCCCTCTCCTCTTCTCCCCCATCCTCATCCCACCTCTTCCCCTAGTCACGTCTAGGGGAAGAATGATGATCACAGGGGGCGAAGGGGACAAAAAGGTAACTGTGAGAATGTCTTGTCTTTTTATTCTAACTATTACTCCCCGTCGATTGGTGGTCGCCTTAACCTCGATCACGCGGTGATTCTCTTCTCTCTCTCTCTCTCTCTCTCTCTCTCTCTCTCAGCGGCATTATATAATCGTTCATTTGTCGCCCTGCTGGCTCAGTCTCTGCATGCATAAATCAGGACGCATGTCTTATTGAATTTAGAATTAACGTGGTTTGGGTTAGCTTGTGTTCAGCAGAACGGGCTGGTCATAAGCCATTAGTTAGCAGATTTTTTTTTTTTTTTTTTTTTGCGTATTTGTGTGTATTTATGTATTGTGTATACCCGGTGGATTTAATTTTTTCCCAGGGTGCATATATATTCTTTGACGTTTTATCGCTCAAGACCTACGAGGTCTTGTATGAAGAAAGCATTTTTTTCTTTCGGTTTTATCTTTACTCGTGTCCAACCTTATATCTGCACCCATCTCATTCCAGGTGGTGTTCCTCGCTCTTCTTTTCTCTTACCTGCTTCTCCTTCCAATCCCTTATCCGTGCGACTTCTCTCCATGCTCTTTTCTATTCTGCCTCCAATTTCATGTACCTTCATCATTTCTTTATTATTCGCTTCACCAGTTCTCTATGATTTGTCAGCTTACTATTTGACATTGCTCTTCATTTAACAACTCTTGATGTAAATATAATATATGAACGTGGATTCCGCAGCTTCCCAAAGTGTAACTCCTTCAAGACATTTTCTGTATCTCCTCTGAAGCCCGGTGGTGTGTGTGTGTGTGTGTGTGTTTTTTTTTTTTTTTTTTTTTTTCATTTTAATTTTTTTGTTAGTGGGGCTTTTCGGATGTTAGGTTACTTCTAGAATTTTGCCAAGGAAGTGCTTTCTTCAGTTCTGAATTTGGGGAATTGGATGTTTTGTTCAGATCTCGAAAGCATTTTATCCATCAGTTACTAGATCTCTCTCTCTCTCTCTCTCTCTCTCTCTCTCTCTCTCTCTCTCTCTCTCTCTCTCTCTCTACCAACTTCTTGACCATTGCTTTCATTTTTTTTGTATGTTTCTTATTTCAAGTGGACCCAGTCAATTGTAAGCCTTATGTGCATAAGTCTGCCCTCAGCTTTTCTTGAGATATTCTTTCTCTTCAAAGGAAGAGTCCCTGCTTCGTCCTGCAAGCGACAGGGATCCTTTGGAGTAGAAAACCCAACAAAATAAAGAAAATGCTTGAGTCGGAACTATAACTGAAAAAGTTTATTTTTGACCATCACTGTCAAGATCAGCTGCGCAGTTACATATAAGTTTTATTCAAAGTGGTAAGCTAAGCGTTCAAAATAGTCCTTTTTATTGAACGCGATAGTGACCCCTTTTTTCTGCTTGCTTAAGTGTCTTACTATACAGCAATAACCTATTTTTATATGCAGTAGAAAACTTCTTCTTCTTTCTTTTTTGTACACTAATTGTACACTTTTTTCGAGATTAAATTGACCTTCTACTTTATGTCCATTAAAAGGACTTTCTGAACACGAAATGACCGTTATTTTCTACATATACATTAATAGACCCCCCACTTTTCGGGGCGCTAAATCGACTATCTGTTTTAGCCACTAAAGCGGATCGGATCATATTTCCTGTTCACTAAGTGGAAACAGAATTTTCTATGCACAAAAATCGATCTTCTGCATTCAGTATAATACAGCGTTCTTTTTCTTATATTTTGAATAAATTTTTTTCTTATACTCTAAATATGCTAAAATATCAAAAGTATTAATTCCATACTACTCCAAAGACCTTAGAAATATGTAATATACTAGATTAAACTGCTGGTTCCTTTATGAAATTATGAGTATCATCATGTAGTTCCAGTAATGTAGGACAAAAGGTCAACTCAGGTATATGATGCATCTTCATAATCGGCTGTCATGGCCGATTATAATCATTGTTGTTGTCGTTGTTGCTGTTGTTGATGTTGCTGTTGTTGTATTAACTGCTGTGTTTTTCATTTATAAGTTTATGACCATTCCGAAATACAAGGCATGTCGTATCTATGAATTGTCAGAGAAATAAGGATAGCAAAGACAAAAGATGATTGCTTAACAGGATGATAAATCAGTAGAAATAGATAGTAGAATAAATAAGCTCAGAGGAAGTTAGATAAAAAGGCGAATAGGATAACATGAAGAAAAAGGAGGCAAAGCCTACAGACACTGTCTTCCCTCGCATCTGCTCAGAGGCACCGCATCTTCGCATTAACCCAAAAGGAAGTGGGCGGAAGTCGAGAGCGCTGAATATGACGAGGTAAATGCTATGATCAAACCTCCCAAAAGATAGGTTAGAAAACCCCCACACAGGAGTCATCTTGTATCCCGTTGTGGGAGATTTCCGCTGACCTCAAAATTACCACTGCATTGCTAATGATAAACAGTGGGTAGGTTACAAAACAAAAATAAGGAGAGAGAGAGAGAGAAAAAAAAAAGTGCACAGACAAAAAGCAAATTCTCCACAAATTATTACCGAGTAAGTTATTAGTTGTCGGACGTGATATTGTGCTGGAATTGCATCTGTTTTTGTTGAAAGTTTTGTAACCTAAAATTACGGCGATCCGCAGCAAAAAGTGCAGAGAAAAGATGATTGAAGGAAAATGGTTCAAGGTACTGAGAATCTATAGGTAGGTAAACAAAAAGAAGAATGCTCCAGTTAAAGCACATTAACTTACATTTGTACTGGCAAGAGTTCTGGCACCTAGATTTTAAAGCGCGCGCTAACACACACACACACACACACACATATCTGTTATTTGTCTTACTTTCTTATAGACCAGTCATATGCGCGCGCGCGCGCCACACACACACACACACATTTGTTATTTTTCTTACTTTCTTATAGACCAGTCATATGCCATCATAGCGATGCTAAGTAATATGTCAGTATGATTTTGTATTAATATCTATCAACTATCATCTCTCCCCCATTCACAAAAACCGTAAACACCAAAATCAGTCATTTATTTACACTGGGACAATGAAGTAGCCAATCTTTAAAATCACTCGCCCCACCAACCTTTCTTTTCCAAACCTCGAAAGGCGCGTATAGATCTCCCGAGAATTTCTCTTTTCACTTTCACCCCTGCCCATTCATTTACCATAAGCCAATTTAATTCTCAGAATCTCTTCGAGTTTACCCATTTCAAATCCCTCAGCGGTCCAGATGCATCAAGAGCCGCCCCCCCCTCCCGGACTTGATCAATCTGTGGGTCCCAAATCTTTTCCTGTGGTGTCATTATTTGCCAAAAACCAATTTTTCAGTCTTGAACAGATTTATAAATATCATCATTTTTATTTCCAAATATCACCATGTACATTCAAAGCCTCGTGCCTAGGTATATATATATATATTCGATTTTTGTGGCATAAATTCAACTTATATCAGTAACAAACTATGCTCTCGTACGTTTCGTGAGTTTTTTTTATTTTTTTTTATTTCACTTCATGAAGATGAGAGAATTCTAATGCTTTATTTACAATTATCCAGCAGTAGTGGAGTGAATGCCGTTGGCTACAAAGGAAAACATAAGTTCATATACCGATTTGTCCTCCACACACACACACACACACACACACATATAGAAGTATATGTATGCGTGTATTTATGTATGTATGTATACAAATATATATATGTAGTGTGTCTGTTTATATTTATACATATGTATATACATGTGTTGCGTGTATATATACGTATATATATATATATATATATATATATATATATATATATATATATATATATATATATACACACACACAACACGAAATATGAAAAAGGAACAAAATTGAAAGGGGGAATAATCTGCTTCTAAAGACCAGAATTCATTTCAGTGTTCCCTTTCATTCATGGGGCCTGAAATTAATACTCTTGTATGTTTCCTTATGGCCTTCCAATTTACAGTTCCCCTTTTTTTCTCTCCCCGAGACTGAAAAGGACTGACGCAGTCACTCTTGATTACAAAGCCCAATGCTCCTTTCTCCATCCCCATTGCTTGATCCCGTGGCAATTTGGGACTGGTGCCTGAAATGTTGTCGACGGTGATTGTTTTTTGAAAAGACTTACTTTTTTTTTTTTTTTTTTTTTTTTGTGGCTGTCTGCTCTGTCTGACTATATATTGCTTTGTATGATTTTCGAAACTTTTTTTTCTTCTTTTTTTCTGCTTCTTTATTCGTTAGACGTTTCTCGCTTTTGAAGTCGCGAATGAAACCTGGCTGGCCGATTACTCTGAGAAAGATTGGGGCAGCATGACTAGAGCAGCTGTGCGTATGTCGCAAAGGGGAGTTTTTTTTTTATTCTATTTTTATTTTTTTTTAGTGAGACTCCTTTCTAGTTTACTTAAGACTGTGTTTTTATCGCCATCCTCCTTTATTTTCATTCGTATGTTCTCTCTTACATCTTTTCTTTCGTTCCTATCCGATAACTGTCCTCGTAAAGTTAGATATCAATTTTGTGTTTATGTTTTTGTCATATTAATTTTCAGTCATATGGAACAGAGTCCTACGACCTGAAAGGAATATTGATGTGTGATATCAGTAACTGACGTAGTATTATCTAAGGTTACTATTTTAACTTTCATTTCTGAAATGTTTTTGATTATTTCATACCTTCCAAAATCTCTTAAACTGTTTATGATTTTTAAAAACCACACAGTTTACGTATATATCTCTTAAATATATACCCCAAACTTTTCTTGGTAACCTTTTTGTATTAGTTATTTTGATTTTCCAAAGCCTATAAATACGCGTCATTGGTGGCTTCTGTTTATAATCAAAAGAATCCATGGAAAAGTGCCTCTATGAACCTTTGTTGGAGATTGAACTTCTTCAGACAGCTTTTAAAGTTCTTTAGTTTATATAATAATGATAATCATCAATACTTTTCTCATTTCAGTAATTTTCATGTTTATATCTGCAAAGTCTCGTTAGTTTTGCTTTCATTTTTAAAAAATGAATTAGATAACAGTTGCATCTTCGATAAATTGAAAGTACTTTCTTTACAACGTAGTACATTTTTTTTCTAATCTGTTAAGTAAAGAGGTCAAAAACATAAATCGTAACTCATTAGAGCAACTTATATATATATATATATATATATATATATATATTATATATATATATATATATATATATAATATGGGTATATCTCACACGTCGGTAAAGATACATAAGCGAACAGAAAAGAAAGGTTTATGCAAACAGAATGGAAGGGTACAATCCTTGTGTGTGTGAGTTTTTATGTATAGGTCCCTAGGAAGACACACAGAATATAAAGTGAATTAATTAATTCTGCGCATTTGAAAATGAAGGGGAGTGTTTAAGGGTCATCTGCAGGACAGAAGAGATGCTTACGTTGGCGTGCACGAGACTGCCACATTTATCCAAGGAGAATAAGAAAGGTGGCTGACGATGAAGATTTAATGGGTAATTCTGATTAATACCGTAGGAAGGAAAAGATATTGTACTAAAGGGAAACACCAGGGAAAGGAGAGAAGAGGGTAATGGGATCACAGCTCGCATTAGGAAAGATGCTTATGGAGTGATGAGGTTGTATGAAAAGTGCTATTAGTAAGACGTGGCTTGAAATATGAAAAGCAGTGGAAATAGTCCAGTGTTCTCTTTTTCTAGTGAACTGAGTGGTCGTTTGAGATTTGTGTTTTCAGGTCATTCTTCGATTTAAGTTGTCCTGTGTTTTGTTTATTTTTTTAAAGTTGTCCTGTGTTAATAGAAGTGGCGTACATATAATACACACACATGCATATAATATATATTCTATATATAATGTGTGTGTAAAAGTGCACATTAATGAGATCATACCTTCACAAGTAGTGTACATGTATTTATGGGTCCAGGGTCTCAGCAGAAATGATATGAGGCAGAAGGGAGCACAGGAAGGAATGACACAGGACAGAGGTAGATGGAAGAGACTCATTAAAAGCGGCGACCCCGAATAAGGGTAAAGCTGGGAAGAAGAAGAAGAAGAAGAAGGTCTCCCATAAGAATATGAAAAAAAAAAAATATTGTGCCATAAAAAATCCAGAGAACGACCTAATAGCTCTGTTATATCCTCCCTTTTGAAATAAAACTCTTAGGAGGCAACAGAGGCTGTTGAAAAACGCTTAAAGAGGTCTTGTGCAAGTCAGGTTTTTTAGTTGCGAGTTTTGAGTCGCCTCCTTGCAAGGAAAGGGCTTCTGAGCATTTCTCCCTCTCTCTTCCCCCCCCCCCCCCCCCCTTTGGAGATGATGATGTGTCACGGCTCGGATTATTCTCCCATTATTCATCCTTTCTCCTTTCCCGGCAGATTTGATTGTCATTTTGACACTGCTTGCGATAAACATTCATCCCCTCTTTTCTTCTTTAGTCATTCAACGGTTTTTATTTTTGCTTTATATATGTTATATATAATATAGTGATATTACATACACCTTATATGTACAAATATTTGTTTCTATATATATGATTATATAGTATATATACATTCACACATTATATATATATGTATATATATAATGTATACATACATGCATACATACAACAATATATATATAGTATATATAATAATAATTAATATAATATATTATATTATTTTATATATATTATATATTAAATAAATAATATACATCAATATATTACTGATGTATATATATAGAATGTATACATACGTACTTCATACTATATATATATATATATATATATATATATAATATATATATATATATAGAATGTATACAATATGTACTTACATACTATATATATATATATATATATATATATATATATATATATATATACATATATATATATATATATATATATATATATATTTTGTTTAGTTTGAAATTAAGATTACGTTGAACCGCAAACTTAGAGTTCATTTCTTGATATGCCTATGCTTTGCAAACGTGTTTCTGTTATATATATATATAATATATATATATAATCATATATTACTATCATATATATATATATATATATAATAATATATAGAGTTAATCAGTCAGATCGTCAGGAAAGAATGCTACCCAAGGTAATGCAAGTTAATGGGACCAGTTCCTCCAATAACTCCTTCAGGTCTCATGCCTCTGAAAACTGAGGCAAGCAGGGTATCAGATGGTACAGCATGCCATATATTAAAGGCGCACAAAGGACGACGAACCCGCTAAACGCACTTGCACTACATCTCCCATAAATGCAACGAGCCCTTCAATCTCTTACTACTTATTCCTAGACAACGAAAGCCAAGGGCAGGTCTTGCAAACAAAACAACGCAATTCCTTACTCCGCATTCCCTTAGAAGGCCCGGATTTTGGGCGGGTCGGTTCCTCCTCCTATTGCGAGTCTTCTGCGTCGTCTCCTCCTCCTCCTCTTCCAGCCGAGGAGATTACTACAGCTGCATTGATAAACGGGGCGCCCACATGAGTTGCTGCTCTGAAGCCATAGTGTAAAATGGAAGGCTCGGAAAGATGCGGTACGCGGGCCTCTCTCTCTCTCTCTCTCTCTCTCTCTCTCTCTCTCTCAGCGTGTGAGAGTCTGTGCGCTTCCATTTTTAAATGCATATATGCATG
>NC_087206.1:65248197-65270697 GCF_015104395.2 Macrobrachium nipponense | reverse complement strand
TATATATATATATATATATATATATATATACATATATATATATATATATATATACATATATATATATTATAGATATATATATATAAATATATATATATCAATATATATATTATAATATATATAGATATATTATATATATATATATATATATAAATCTATAATATAATATATTATACTATATATATAATATATATTATATTATAGTATATATATAATATATATATATATATATATATATATAGGAAATATAATTATTTTTTAAATATATTTATTTAATTATATATAATATCATATATATATATATATTATAAATATACACTTAATACATTATATTCTTTACTAACTCATAATTTCCCACTTTTTGACTTTATATCCCCCAAATATACGATGATTTATGGTCATCCTTGTTTTAAGACCTCTCTCTCTCTCTCTCTCTCTCTCTCTCTCTCTCTTCTCTCTCTCTCTCTCTCTCCGACAATCAAACCCTCTAACTCACAACTGTAGCTCCATGTGTACCAAAAACACCATCCTGCGTCACTTATCTTTGTATTTAAATTGCCAAGCATAATAATCTTGTCATATTGTCAGCGCTCAGCCAGGCAGACTCGAAATCACTCATTCACTCTCATTCCTTCCATCCTTGGCTTAAACACTCGTCTTTTGTATCCTCGTGACACCAAAGACTTCCTTATCTTTACACCCTTCAGCTACTGTAGACTGTCAGTCCTTGCCCCTCCCCTTCCTATACACACTGCCGTTAAATTGAAATTTCCTAAAGAGAGTGATGTTAGTAATGGTAGTCTACAATGCAATATTTTATAGATCTTCCACCTGGTAATAAACCCGGATTTACCCGAAATAAATCCATGGTTTGCAAGAAAACCTCTCTATTTTGTCGACCGAATTAATTGTATTTCTGATTACTCCTTGGCCCATGAATTTTGGAAACGTCATTGTCGGTTGAACATAGTGTCTGTGGATGATGAAGAATATTCTGTATTTGAAAAGTAACAGAACAAATGATTGCATAGCCTTAATATCGCAGCTTCAAGATCATAGCTTAATATTCCTTTTTATTTGGTAACCCCAGGGAAATCATTGTATGATATGTTTAAAAGTTTGCTCCAGTGTTTTATGGGGCTCAAGTTTTATCCTTTCAAGTTTTGCCAATTTAATCGCTTCTCTCCCAAGGTGAAAATGTACCCTTTGCTAATTAACAACATTTTGCAAGATCGGAATATATTTGCCGGTTTAGAATAGTTTAAAAACAACAACGTAATGGAATTGCTACACACATCTGTCATCCGTTATAATTACCAAATATAGTAAACTTTGTAAACAGCCATATGACTCAAATATAAATCGCAATAAAAGTACCCTATTCAGTCATCAACTATGAGAAGAATTGGGCTCAACGTCAAGGTCCAATCATCATGAGCGACTTGAATTTCTAGTTGGATTGAAAAATAGATTGATTACTGGATTGAAAAATAGATTGAGTACCAAATATCTCTTCAGACTTAACACTCAAGTGTCCAGTAAATATATAATTGCCCGTCAAATATTAATAAAAAAATCGGATGTAATGAAATATCTGATATATTGAAATATGTGACAATCAAATGGTACCTCACATATCATTGTTTTATCATTTATAACTTCCTTGGAACCGTAAATGATTCTGAAGTTGGTAAGATTTCCGTCATAGTCAAAGACTAGACTCAATCAGCCGTTTGTATGTCTGATGATTTCTTCAACCACTGTATATCAAGGAAGTCTTAGCTCAACCTGAAACTGTAATTAAGATGTTGCTCCCCCGTTCGGTGTTATTTTTTCTGAAACATTAAGAATTCTAGAAATGGCCTCAAGCATGAAATAAGCGATGGTGATCTAATCTGGTAATATAACTCAATCCGGTTGATATTTATCAGGTTGGGGTGTGAAAGCAATGCAAAAATGGTCGGTCTCCGAGGACCTTCTAAGCTTATCCAGAGGTTTTAGTTTTGTTGTTATTGTTTTGTCCGTGAGTAATTTATAGTTTTATTTTCCATCGTTTCAGCATTTTTTTCTATGCCTTCCACTTTTTTATCTCAGTCAGTTTAAGCAACACCTCGCACCGCTTGCAAGTTGTTAGCAATTATTCCAAGTCTCCAAACAAGTTGATCCATCCACGCGACCTGATTTAATGGTTCAACTTTGCGAACTTGTGTCTGGTGGGATAGGGCTCCTCTGCGGGACCTATAATTATAGGAGGGAAAGCAGTGGAGGGATAGTGGCCAGTAGTGGGGGGTGGGGGGCGCTCGGGAGGGGGGGAGAAGATTGAAATTTGGCAAAAAAGCAAAGGAACAGGATTAGGTCTCGAGAAGGGGTAGGATGGAAGAAGACGACGGGGAATAAGATAAGAATATGCTATGTGGGAGAAAATATAAACCAAAATCATACGGGTCAAAATAAGATTAGGCCAATATATCACTGGAGGAATAAGCAGAAAAGTCTCTCTCTCTCTCCCTCTTTCTTTTCATTTAGTTCATAAAGGTCAAACTAATATAAAGCCAGCATATCACTGGAAGAATTAGCAGAAAAGTCTCTCTCTCTCTCTCTCTCTCATTTAGCCCACCACGGACAAATTGGGATTTTTGAACAGAGAAAGAACACCTACCAACCTTCTCTCAAATACACCGCCATTTCCCCAACTCCTACACGACACCCCCACCCCATACACACCCACCACACCCCTCACCACTCCACGTTGGTTCTCCTCGAGTCTCTCTCTCTCTATGGTACGCCTTCTACTCTATAATTTGGACCATTATCCTCATGCACCTGTCAATTTGTTTTCAGCCAAGCTGAACCTTTACATCGCTTTCAGAACTCTTAAGTATTTTTGCGATCTTCCATTGAGAACAGCTGCTCCCTCGCGCGCGCGCACGTCTTTGTGCGCCCGTATCTTCGAGTATTGCGTGCGAGTTTATGTAAGCAGCTGGCTTCGCACAAGCATTACTTTGTGCTTGTCTTAAATTTACAGTTCCTTTCACATGCAAATAAAGAATTGTATAATTTGGTATTTTGTAAGCGTCATAGTTGAACAGTAAGGTTACCTAGGATAAAGTTGGATTTTATCATAATCCTCTCTCTCTCTCTCTCTCTCTCTCTCTCTCTCTCTCTCTCATAAATTTCTGGTATGTGTATATGTGTGTGTGTGTGTGTGTGTATATGTTCTAATAGCCACACTAGCCTCTGAACCTCTCAGTTACCAGGAGTCTTGTCGTTGAAAGAGACTTCTTCATGTTCACTTCCAGACTCGACCCGTCGGGTTTGTCCGAATAAGTTCAAATCAAATCATTATAGAAATGAAGCGAATGAGTTTAAGATTAAAGAAGCTAGACTGCCGAGTGGAAGGAAACAAAGACAACGAATGAGGAAGAAGAAGCGCAGACAACAAAAGGAAAGCTTAGGTCAGAAGTAGGTACTTCCCCAACGTTGGGACAGAGAGACAGAAGACAAACAAAACCAACTATCAAATCAATCACGAATAAATCGCAGTGTTTGCAACGTGAAATGTTAGAAGTTAGGTCCGGAGTAAGATTTTTGTTTGCTAACCGGGTGTCGCAGCGGCCGTGGTCAGTCGGGTGTACAAGACTGCATCTAGTGTTGCAGGAGCGTGAGTTTTTCAACCCCTTGTAACCTTGATTGGGGGATTGTGACGCGGAAACGCTGCGTCATTTTGCGACTCGGCGGCAAGTGCCAGCGACGGCCGTTTTCCCCAGTCATTCCCAACGGACGGGTTGACAGGTTTATTTCGGCTGGGGAAGGGTGGGGGGGGTGAGGTGAGGTAGGTCCTTTTTGGACTTCGGGAGTTCTGGCTTTGCTTTTATCTGGACAGGTGAGACGTATAGACAGAGGCAGAGAAAGAGAGAGTATTTTCTTCTCTGTCTTATCACGTTTATCATATATGTATAGAGAGAGAGATTTAATGTTATTTGTTGTTTCTGATTTTATATATCATTAAAACTGTGTATGAGAGAGGAGAGAGAGAAGAGAGAGGAGAGAGAGAGAGAGAGAGAGAGAGAGGAGAGAGAGAGAGAGAGAGAGAGAGAATGACTGGACGTTGCGTTCCCTGTGCTTTGCTTTCATCATAATAGGAAATAGATATATATATATATATATATATATATATATATATATATATATATATATATATTATTACTATTGGTCACAAAATTTATTTTATTTTATTATAAATCACTATGAACTTCATAATCACATTTCTAGTATCTCATCCATTCAAGAGGGGAAAAAATCCTTACTTCTAGTCAATGGATGTTTTTGGATTTTTTACTTTTCATGAACGCTTGATTTGAATTAATTTTTTTTTTATAAGTGTTGGCTATTAAGGCACTCACTGTCAGTTTTTTCACTCAAGTTACTCTTTATGTATAATGTGCGTTGTATAGACAATTATGAGCGGATCTATAGGTATTTATTTGTAAATTAGGTAGTGTAAAACTTTCATGAGTTTTGGTTCTAAAGACTCATAATCTGAAGAAGGTTACAGGGTTTTTTTAGTTGAATTTTACTGTAAATGCAACATTTCCCAATTTTGTATAGTGATATTTCTTTACTATTGTTTTCATAACACTTTAAAACCAGAGCAGTCAGTCAGTCAGTCAATCATGGCTTTAGTGGTGATGACAATTGGAATCAGTAGCTGTTTGCCTACATTGACGACGAGACAGAGAGAGAGCGAAGAGCGAGAGAGAGAGAGAGAGAGAGAGGAGAGAGAGAGAGAGAGAGAGAGAGAACTGTCACGGTTGGGATGATTCGTGCACTCTCGATGACTTTTTAATGTAGTGACGCCACTTTAATACTGAGCCAATCTATCACGCAGTCAATCATAGCCATCATGGGGAAGGTATTGTTCAGTCTGAATATCAGCGTTTGAAGTTAGAGAATGAGAGCAAAAGATAGAAAAATTGGTGGATCTATGGAACCACTCGATGTCAATTGATGTAGTGCCGCCAATTTGATATTCGACTCATCTGTCATCGATCTGTCATTGCTTCACGTTTAGAGATTCTGTTGAACCCGAGTATCATCGTTTTTAGTGAGGAGAGAGAGAGCAGAAGAGAGAGAGAGAGAGAGAGCGAGAGAGAGAGAGAGAGAGAGAGAGAGGAGAGAGGGGGGGGGGAGTTGGGGGGAAGGGGGCAAGGCAAAATAGGTGGGATGATGCATGCAATCACTCGCCAGTCACCTGCCAAGACCTTTTAAGATTACGCTGTGACGAGTACCTCCATTTTGGATAGCTCCGCCTGCCTTTTGATGGCCTGTTAGATAATGTTTAAAACCTGCCTGTGCAAATATGTCTAATGGTGTGCCCTCACTCCTTCCCCCTGGGTAACCCCGAACCTCCTTCCATCCCCACCACCCGCCTTTCTTCACCTAAATCACTCACTTCCTTCTTTTTGAAGAAAAATGCTGATGAGTTTCTTGCCAAAACGTTCAGCCTTTCTTATTTATCTGTTTTTTCAAAGTTGTTCTGTGGTCAAATTGAAATAATGTTAATGGTGAGTTACAGTATTTTTGTTGTTGTTGTCCCTTTGTGATTTATCTATTTTTTAAAAGTTGTTTTTTCTTTCTTGGGATTTTTTTGCTGTACATTTTATTTTTTTTTATTCGAAGATACGCTAGTTTTGATCGCATCCTTTTATTAGATAACATTTTTATTTAACCTTTTATTTTTTGAAACGTAAATACCAGGATTTGGTTTTTAGCTTCTTATGTCAGTTATTTACATTCTTGACCCCCGTAGGGGGCTAGTGCCGTCAGTGCACCTCACGCGGTACACTGTAGGTATTACTTGAGGTTCTTTGCAGCGTCCCTTCGGACCCTAGTTGCAACCCCTTTCATTCCTTTTACTGTACGTCTGTTCATAAATAAACACTTCTATAAATATTTAGCACCAGGACTTTTAGCAGTCATTTATTACTTCGTCACTATCCTATAATAAAATTAAATCTATAATCTGGTAACGCTATTTCATTTTTGACGTCTTGTTGAAACATCCTCTCCTCTCAGCTATATGTGTATATATATATATATATATATATATATATATATATATATATACATACATATAATACATATATATATATATATATATATATATATATATATATATACATATATACATAATATATATATTATAATATATATACATATATATACATATATATATATATAATATATGTATATATATATATATATATATGTGTGTGTGTGTATATATATATATATATATATATATATATATATATATATATGTACATATATATATATATACAAATATGTATATATATACATATAATATATGTGTATATATATATATATATATATAATATATATATATATATATATATACACATATAGCTGAGAGGATGTTTCAACAAGACGTCAAAAATGAAATAGCGTTACCAGATTATAGATTTAATTTTATTATAGGATAGTGACGAAATAATAGAAATGACTGCTAAAAGTCCTGGTGCTAAATATTTATAGAAGTGCTTATTTTAGCCTGCACGTAAATAAAGCTGAAGTTTTGGTAGTTGTAAAGTTAATGAAAAAGACGCCTAGAAAACTTTCTATCCATCGTTGTCACTTACAATATTATATAGTTTAAAGACATAAAGCCTTCGTTTTTCACTTGATAACCGCTTCGTCCACCAATCCCAATTATCGCTCCATTACCCACAATAATCATTCAGTTACCCACAATTCTCCTTTCATTATCCACTGTTTTTCTCCCATTACCCGTGATTTTCGTCCGGTTCCTCTTTCCTGTTTTCCGCTTTATCTCGTCCATCTATAGACGTCCATCACCAGTTGCTTGTCTCTTGTCGGAATGATTTAATTTTTTTTACTTTGCACCTTCTCCTCGTTCACTTATCATCACTGTCTCGTATTTTCATCAAGACCGACACTCTACACAGTCGGGATATCATCGTGTGATGATTTAATCGCATAGTGATTTTATCTGTTGATGCCGTCATGCTGCCATTTTTATTTCTTCAAGATTTGTCATTCTTTTTCGAGATTGCTGTCTTTCGTTTTGTGGGAATTGTCTCATGTTGGTTATGTCCCCCCCTTGTTTTTACAGTTTTATTATATTAATGTTTTGACAGACATTTTATACATATTTCCATTTAGCCCCCCCCCCCCCCCCCCCCCAGCAAAAAAAAATAATAAATAAAATAAAACTATTCTGTACAAGATTTGAACATGTCTTTCAGATGTATCATGTATAACATGCCCATTCGCAAAAACAAATCTTGTCACTATTTAAGATATCGTACGCACTCATATCTACATTTGCTCTGTACACACACACACACACACACACACACACACACAGTGAACACCATTCTAAAATACAGTGGATGTTGAACCAGTTACGAGCCGGACAATTAGAGAAAAAGATTCCTCATAGAAATGTAGCTGAAAGCACTACAAAAACATTTATGTCAAATAGGTTAGTGAAACGCTGATCATCAAGTTTAATTAGGACGAAGGTATCATAAAAACTGGAAGCTTCTAAAAGCTGTCACCGGCAGGAATTGTCGATGATACTTGAGCTGGAAAAAAAAGACCAACAGAATAATTGGAAATGAATAATAATGGTGTCACTGTAAAGCATTATACGAGTGATGTCATCGAAGAGTAAATAGGAAAATGAATAGTTATTAGGATGGGAAATGTTTTTTTGAAAAAAGACAAAAGTAAAGAGTTTATGAACATAGGAAGAGATGAGATAATAAAGATGCCCGTTGCAGGATCTCTTACTTGATTGACTGACTAGACGGTTAATACTGGCTGGAACCAGTCTCCATCTAACCCCCCTCCATTCTCTCTCTCTCTCACTTTCAAACACACACGCACGCACACAAACACACACACACACATTTAACTACGCATTCAATTCTTTAGCCACGTTACTAACGTTATATTTAACAGATTTCATTAGGAGATGCCTCAGAGTTTTATATATTGACATTTTGATGTAAAATAATAACAGCTGCAATAACCGTGTGTTTTTTTCATTACTTATTTGCATATGTTCTTCACTGCCTCTTTTTCAGGATGTATTCATGTATATCTTGCATGACAGCATTTGGTTTTGCATTTTACAGAAGTGAATGACCTATTTAATTGGTTTTATTTTTTAAAAATTCTATGTTCCTTAGTGTTTAGCCGCGCTTAGGTAAGAAATATACTTATTATAGAACCGTCGTCTTAACCTTCTCTTTGATTAATTTTATCCCAGTCAAAATTTGGCAAATATCTCACCATCACCAACTCTTGAAAAGAAATATAAACAAGGCAGTAGAACGTTGTAGTTTCCAGAATCCGGAGTTGAAAAAGTCGTTACGGCGTGTTTCCCAGAAAATGTTTGACATCAAAGGTCTCGAAAAATATAGACAAACTTTTAGCGTTGTTTTCAGAGGATTTTGTATTATTTCCTCACGTGTTTACTTTTCTGTAATTTATTTTTTTCACGTACATCATAAGAAGCCCTTATTTAGTTCTTTGCCGCCACGTTGACATTTAAATACTTCGTTGCTGATGTTAGTTTGAGATATTTTGTTTACTAAATATGTGTAATTATTTTCAATGACTTCTCCCGTCCTAATATCGATTATAATATTCTCTCTTGCAACGAAAAGTAAAAAGATTTTTAAATCAGTATAGTAACTCATTCAGTTCGGAATGTTGTCCTGAAAAGTGAACAATACTATACTGCATAGGCCTCGTAAAGATTTTCCATTGGTCGCCAGTTACTAACATTCCAACACAAAATTATTTTGAGGCATAATAGATTAAGAGCAGGAGCACCATACTGTTATATAATTTTCATGTTATAAATTTCATGTTTATATAAAATATTTTCATCAAAAAAAGACCATCAGATATTGCATTACTCAACCTACCTCTCCTCCCTGTCTCCCTCGGGCTTATGGTCAAATTCTGAGTGATAGTGAATGTTATAATCCTATATAACAGTGTCATATAATGTCTTAAAATTTTTCGGTATAGTTGTTATATTTTCCAGTGCTTTATTGGCAACAGACTTGCAAACTATATAAGTCTCTTATTCTTTTCACCGGCTTTTGCGCTAAATGGCCGAAAAATCAAATCAATCTCGCTCTCTAACCATGACTTATTATTTCTTAGGTCACATCTATCGATGTTAAGTATTAGGCGAAAAACTGACAAACTACAAATTTCTCTCTCTCTCTCTCTCTCTCTCTCTCTCTCTCTCTCTCTCTCTCTCTCTCATGACTTAGCGGATTTTTATAACGATCGCAAATAGACACCCACGGAGACTCATCTGATGAGAACACGAGGGGCAAAAATGTTTGATTGCGAAACCTGGAAAAAGTCAAAAGTCATCGCATCCGGTCTTGCGGGATCAAGCCCCTCTGAGGACCCATCAAAAAGCGAGTCCTAGACTCTGAATTTCGTTTCATTCACACCGCAGGTCGAGAGATAAATGCCCCCTTCCAATTATTGTCAAAAGGTCATAACATCTGAGATGGGATTGCCAGATACCTTTTGTTTGCCCCGAAGATTCTATTGTTGATTTGTTTTGTTCGTGCTTATGCGTTAGATTCAGTTATCAGTATCCGTACTAGGTCTCTCTCTCTCTCTCTCTCTCTCTCTCTCTCTCTCTCTCTCTCTCTCTGTACATATATTTAAATCATATAGCTAACGTTGCCCTCAAATGATTCGTCTTTATTGCCTAATTAACTCAGGGTCATTCAAATTCTCTCTTATCTTATTAGCTTGGCTCTTATTACAATATCTTCACCCGCAGAACTTATTAAAAAAAATTCCCTAGAATAACATAATAAGATTTAATTTAATTGCCGAGTTCTAAAGGCATAAAGATTCTATCTTCTCGCTCATAACTGCAGTACAAGATAAATTATGATGCTAGTGTGTGAATAGGTATGGAACATTTGAAGAATTTCTTACTGGCATCAGTTTTTTTTCTGGCAAAAGACGTTCATCCCTGATTCGGGAAATGTAGAATGAATAGGAATGTGACATCTGTTTTTGTTTTATAAAGTTACATCCTTCTTGAAGGCTATACAGTTCGTAAGAAAAATTCGTGATAATGTAATCAATAAGAATAAATGCAACTTAAACAGTTGGTTCTGGAGAACAGGAAAAGAGAGTAGCATTGATAAAGTAAATAGGAAAAAAATATATTTGACTATAAAGGGACTGGAAGCCAGCGGTATCACAACTTCTTTATTACAAGTGATGTGCCGTGGCACTGATCGTTCCTTTTCGAAATAACAAAATCACGATAGAAAACATTTGGAACTTAGGCTCTGCAGAATAATCTAATGTATAACAATAAAAGTGCACCAGTAGTACTTATTTAGAGTGTAAAGTTGCTCTTAGATGCGATGTCGATATGACTTAGTTCCTTTTGAAAGAATAGACCGAATAATCGACAGACTAATTTATGATTGAGGCAAATCTAAAGAAAGGTTACTAAAGAAGTATTCCAGTTTCTTGCAGAAGAGGACAATCATAGCCTGTGGGGTTTAACAGCTTTGATATGGTTATGATGAAGTAAAATTATAATTTCTGGATACAGGGTAATGGTGAAATTTGATACAGTATTTGATGATTGTTATTGGGTGCTGGATAGTAATGAATTGACGTATGATTGTTAAAGCGTAGAAGACGATGATCTTTTGTGGATGCAGAATAATTATAAGAATAAATTTTTTTTTATTATTAGTGAACTTTGAATACTCATATATAATTCGCGTAAGCTTATGGTTTAAAAGGCTGTTCCTTCATGGATAAATAAAAGATATATTCATGCTTACTGGGTGCAGATAACAGCAAGAACCTCTAACAATGCATATAGGTTTATGCAAGGCAGGGCGTTCAATATAGTTCTGTTGATATGGTCAAATTTTACGAAGTGCAAGTTTGTTATTCAGCCATAGAGAGGTACTAATGAGAAGTGAAGATGGAACAACAACAAAGAGCATGAAAGATTTGTAGATACCTTACTTAAGAAGCATATGAGGAATGAAGAGTTTGAAATACGCAAAACAGAAAAGAGGTATGGGCGAAAGACGGCTTAAAGGTAAAACAAGCGCCTCAGTGGCGTGGTTGGTTTGGTGTTTGCTTCTCACCTCGGTGGTCGCGGGTTCGATTCTCGGCCATTCCATTTAGGAGTGAGAGATGTGTATTTCTGGTGATAGAAGTTCACTCTCGACGTGGTTCGGAAGTCACGTAAAGCCGTTGGTCCAGTTGCTGAATAACCACTGGTTCCATGCAACGTAAAAACACCTTACAAACAAACAAACAATAAAAGGTAAAACGAATATGAAAGGTAAAACGAATATGAAAGAAAAACAAACATTCGCTTGTTGACGTTGCAGAAGTCATCAAAGTGCTATAGCTAGACGGTGACTCCCGAGAAGAAAAACAGAGAAAATATGCTAGCGGCTGATTGGCCATTAATGAAGTCTTTGTCCGTATAACCGGTCCTCATTATGCACGACCTTTATCTCTCAATCAGTAATTAGATGATGAGCTGGATCTAGTTCCTCACAGAATAAATTACCATTTCATGCTAATAATTGAGCGTATGCATGTGTAATTGGCAGTAGCATTGCCAATAGTGCATTTTTATATGATTAATTATATGTAATGCCTTTTATAATTCATTCTTATATTTTCCCATCTCCATTCTGGCAACTTGGAAAATCTTGATTCCCTGAAAATATCGGATTTCGCTATACATTTCGGAGACGGCCTTCGGCAATATGAATATTTCGCGGCCATTCGTTATACGAAACCAGAAATGATCTTGAATTCCTTTGCGTCCAGGAGTTGGAATGAATAATATTGTAGATTTTGAAACTCGGGTTATTGCACTCACAGAACTTGTCAGTGTTGACGGTTAGCTTTTTATTGAAAAGATTCGTGGTTAGGTAATCTGTTATCAAGAAGGAAGTTGCTCAAAGTTATAACTTTTAATGGAAAGATTTTACAAATATTGAATTCTAGAAGAAGCCTTTAAGAAAGCTGACTTCAAAACAAAGTCCAGAGAATTAGCTATAGTCTCTTGACTTTGATAACCATGCAAGCGCTTTAACCTACCAGAGCATTTGATGAATGCAATATCCAAAGTATAAATTGAATCCTCAGATTAAATTAGTAAGAAACAAAATGGTATGTGAAAGTGCCCTTTTCACGGAATTGTAATTTAGTTCTTATTCCGTGGTGGAATAAGGTCTCTTCTCGCCGGCACCCAGCCCTTATCTAATGCATTGATTTCCAACCCAAATGGGTTGAGAGATAAAGCCTCCCTTCAGCTCTCTATTGAAGTCAGAATTGGCTTGCAAAGGCTTCTGGAATACTCGCGAAGATTTCTAGAATTATCCCGTTTTCGTCACCCCCCCCCCCTCCCTCCCTTCTATCCCCACCCAACAACCCCCGACTCTCTCATCCATTCCCCCAACACCTATCCCATCCCATCCCATCCCACCGCCCCATTTTGGGCCAAGATAACAAAGTTTGGTTCCTGGAAAGACTTCCTTATTATCGTTAGAAACTTGTGTACCCCTGGCTCTTCCTTCAGCTCCCTCTTTCATGTCGATAAAAAAGTTTTTTTTTCCTTTTTCTTATTTCAAGGAAAGGTTTGAAAAGATAATGAGTGATATGGCATTAGAATGCGGAGTTGCCTCCCCATACAGAGCGCTAGATTTCTCTTAAGTCCTAATAGACTTAGACGTGGGATTTTCATTTGATTTCAGCGCTTTCTTTGTTTCCAGATTCCAAAGAAATGGATTGACGAAGGTTGAGGGGGTGGGGGGGGGGGTGCGTCCAGCGAAGGGGGTTACGTCCGACGCGGAATCGTTAATTCGATCGGCACTAGGACGCTTCCGACTGCCATTATCATTGTTATTGCTCTTATTGTTTATTATGTGGTCATGATTGTACTATCATAATCGTTATTATTGTACTGTCATCCTGCTTTCGTTTTACTGACTTTTTCAAGCTCTTCATTTAAGCGTCAAGTCTTTCTCAGCCTTCTTTTAGTTCCCATTTTTACATCTTATTCGAACATGGGCTACAAAAGGGACTAGGTAATCTCGTCTCGTTGGCCTTTGCTCCTGAAATAAAATTTGATTGTTGAAAGACAGCCAGTCCGTTCTGACGGTGCCTTTGGATACGTTAACTCAGTTATGTTATTACTCAGCTTTTGTATCAAGGAGCCCTTGTTATGCGTCTTCAGTAGGTTCAAGATCCTGACAAGTTACGTCGAAGATCAAATGTTTGGAAGACCTTGCGAGTTCTCTGCAATTTTGCTGAGGCTACTTTGAAATAATAGCGGTAATAATCATAATGCTTCTGTTCATTTTTCATATTCATATTCTTAGACAAAATGCCTGTTAAAGTTGTTCTTTGGACGGGTATTCGAAATGTTTTGCAACCGGAAGTAAACAAAGTTGATTTTTTAGTCGCCCTTCTTGTGACCCTCTCTCTCTCTCTCTCTCTCTCTCTCTCTCTCTCTCTCCTCCTCCTCCTCATCCTCCTCCTCCTCCTCCTCCTCCTCCTCCTTCCCCTCTCGCTCTCCCCTCCTTCCCTCCTCCTCCTCCTCCCCTCCTCCTCCTCCTCCTCACCCCCTCCCTCCTCCTCCCCTCCCATATGAAAAGCATGCCTTGCCTTGTGATGAATATTTTTGCCTGTGATGAATATTTTATTCCGTGAAGCTCAATTTGTTTCCAAAAGAGAGACTTCCCAGACGTAAGCGAGCCGTATTGCCAACTGGAAATGACATGGTAGTATTTTAGGTCGCCAGAAGCTACGGTAATTTATCATTGGAGTGATTTATTACTTAGTAATTTATGCTAGCGAGGCCCTTTGAGAAATGGCGCCCTCCCGGGCATTACGGCTTTCACTGTGACGGAATAAAACTGTCATTGCTGCAAGGATTTCCCTATTACTTGATTGATTGTGCGGTTCAAGTGTCGTCACATTCAAAACTTCGGTCATCATTGGAAAATGGGTTTGACTTTCGAACGGTAGCTAGACTATCATAATCTTATTTCATTAGTTATTGTCAATTGTTTCTTTAACCTGTAGTAGTATCCTTATGAAACAGTGAATGTCTTTATTGCCACATGAATCTCTTAAATAGCTAAGTAAATATATCTAATGGTAATGAATTCTAAATATTGTTCTTGCTTTTCGCCCATGGAATGGAGGATTACGACTCAAGAGAAGTCCAGTAAACATTCCTTTAGTTAACCTTGCGGGCGGGCGATTCCCAAAGAATTTCGAAAATGACTCGTCTTTTACAGCTGGAATTGAGGCTTTGAGCTCGAAAAGATTCCAGTATAAAAGACGGTCAGTACCATTCAGAGCCGAGGCTGCTTTCGCAGCAGCAGCATCCTTTGTAGGTGAATGACTCTTGGAATACGTTAAACAGAGCCTGGAATCGATTCACGTTGAACGCGACCGAGATAATGATACTCTCAAAACCGGGAATGAAGACGCGAGTCTTGATGAAAGGTTCTCTGTGGTTGTGACTGATGTTGCAGGATGCAGTCTGACCACAAATTAGAAAGAGAAATTGCAACATGGTGGGAATTATCTCTGCTCCAAAACCACTTTTTTTTCTACTTGCTCTCGCAAGACAAATACAATGATTGCTGGCCTCGCCTGCAAATATATGGTGGCAATGGCAATTATTATTCTTGCAGGTGTAATCAATAGACGATGTGTAGGCGATGTGGGCGTCGTGGCCCGGCGTTTAGACCCTTCTGTGTCCCTGCAACAAGTCAGGTAATTGCTTGCCGGCCCATTTGGGAGAGGTGAATGATTTGAAGTGTATGGGTTCCTTTTGATAGTCCGGACGATTGTGATATTTATATGTTTCTGTTTGATGCGGAGAATACACGATGGTATCGAGGTCTTGCTTTGTCTAGGCTGGGTGAGCAACGGCCAGTGATTGCTGCCATGCATTGTAATCATCATTACCCTGTTCTCTTAAGAGTCTGAAGGGTTGAAATGGAATCGTATCGGGCATCGCTCTTTCTGGGTTTCTAAACCTTTACACGAATTTCTTGTTTGTCAACGAATGGGCAATGCGTCGGTTTTGGTCCAGTTCATATTTTCGTGAGATTCAACTGGATTTTCCAGCGTCCCGATTAAGCTGGAGATTCGGATCGCACACCTTGTTTCGTTTCATGTAAACGGGGTGACAACCGTTCATACCCAAATGAGAACTTTTATTCATGTTACACGCACGGGACAAGCACGACTTCTATGTATTGTCAAGTTGACTGTGACTCCGTCCTGTTTCCCAGCGAGATTGCAAACGTGACTTGCTTGACGCAGGGCAGTAAAAGTGACTCGCATACATTAGACTTAACAGGAAAGGTGGACAGATAGATAGAGAAGTTTCAAGAAGTGTTAAGACGTATATATTATGATGTACATATATAAGTATATATATATATATATATATGTATATATATATATATATATATATACATTATTATATACATACATACATACATATGTGTGCGCATAGTGAAATGAAATTATTTGAATTTTAGATTTTTGGCAAATGTTAACCTTTGTGGATATATATAATATATATATATATATATATATATATATATATATATATATTATATATATATATGTGTGTGTGTGTGTATATATATATATATGATATATGTGTGTGTGTGTGTGTGTGTTGTGTTGTGTTGTTTATGGAAGTAGCAAGAGACAGAAAGTAAGTTATCTTGAAGTGAATGATTAAAGTTTGAATACGAATTCCCTTTCCAGTCCACTAGATGCTATTACCTGCTGAGTCTCTCTCTCTCTCTCTCTCTCTCTCTCTCTCTCTCTCATCATCATCATCATCTGTTGGCAAACGACTGTATGGCTTCGCGGCAGCCTTTGTGTTGTCTCCGTGGTTGCGGTTTTTATTGCAAGTCACACGCTGCTGTAGTCAGTCAGTCCGTCGGAGGACTCTGATGATTGTTCTAATAGTCGTTGTTTTTTTGTCGGGGGCCACTGGGGACGTCGGTTGCCGCGGAGGATTTCTCTTGATCGTAGGAAGCACTTTTCGTGCATCGACTTTCTCCCTCTGCTTCTTCCAATTCTTCTTCTTCTTCTTCAGCCTAATTTATCCTCGGTTCCTTCTTCCAACATCCCGACCGAACCCCTCCTTTTGCCTCCTGCTTGGATTCCATCCGCCTTCTCTCTCTCTCTCTCTCTCTCTCTCTCTCTCTCTCTCTCTCTGTAGAATTTCCCTGTGGTTGCTATCGGCAAGCAATGACCTCTCTAGTGCTGCTTCCTTCCCCCTACACTCCCTCCCATCCCCGAAGATCTCAAGGCCACCAGCGCTCCGTGTAGCCATGGCAATATCATGTTCTTTATTATTATTGTTATTATATCGTTTAACTGCGTAAAATAAGACTTGAAATATATTTCAAGTTTTATTATTATCATTATTTTCTTACTGGCAGTTTCATTGCTCTTGGCATTAAATGAATATAAGTTTTCGTGTCTTTTGATAGAACATAGAAGATTTCCAGACTGACATTAAAAGTAAAATCGTAAAATGTGAATAAAAAACGAATGATATCTGGTGGCCCCTCAGCCTCATCAGTTCTTATATTAAAACAGCAAGACTTGGCCTTGCATCTCAAGGGTTTGTTGATACTCACTTGGGCAATAGAAATTCAGATAGGAAACTGTATCCCACCCTATTAATGAAACATTCTTGAACAAATAAACTACTTGGGAATGGTCCTCTCTCTCTCTCTCTCTCTCTCTCTTCTGCTTACGAGTTATGTTTGTTGCTTCAAGTCTCATCTGATCGTGAATGACACGTATCTCTCCGCCGCCATCCCCACCGCACCCCCGAAAAAAAAAGGGGGGGGACCTTCTAAGACGCTCGGGAAAACCTTAGCTTGTCTCGGGCTCTTTGTTCCACACAGGGAAACGTTCATTACAAGGAGAAGTAATGACTCGGCTCTAATCGTGGGCATAAAATGCACCCTTTATTTTCTCAAAGCGATTTCACTGTTGCGAATACGGAGGTCATTGTTAAGGACGAAAGCAGGTCTTTTACGAGGAACTCCGTTCAAGAAAGTCGTGGATACCGCCATTTTCGTTACAGCAGATTCTTCTCCCGTCGTTTTTATGTCATATCACTTGATTTTCGCATAATCGGGGAGTGTAAGCCTACAAACTACTTTGTTGTTGTCAGATTCTTTTCCTGATTTTTTACTTGATTTTCGCATAATCGGGAAGTATAAGCCTACAAACTTCTTTCTTGTTGTTCTTGTTCTTGTTTGGGGTTAAGGAAAGACCCATGGACAAGCCTTAAAAGGTTTGAAAAAGCTGTTTCGCGTTCAGTTAAAGGTACAGGAATATTAGGTTATGGTACTTGGTTAACTGTAATTTTTTTTTTCGTGTGCTACTTATGATAAATCTCCTGTATGTAGAAGAATATTACGTGTATTACTTCTTTTTTCACTAGGGATATTTGGCTGTGATTAGATCACGTTGTGATCATGGTAACTTGTGGGTCATTGGGTATTTACCCAGTGATCCCTGATGTTTATTGCAGGTAGGGTCACCAATGTTGTAACAACTCTTGAACCGTTGATATAAATGTTCCCACTTTGGTCATATAACAATGTGATTTTCATTTTACGTGCTTAGTTGTAGGTCCCAAGTGTCCTTGAGTTGGTGCTTGAGAATTACGGGTAGATCCACCTAATTCTGGTTTTTATTTGGTCATAGATAGGCCAGTTGAGTCATGAAGGTATGTATTAACCCTGGTAATTTAGCCTTATGTAAACAGTCTAGTTCTGCTTTGAAAAATCTTTTATAATCCCAAGAAACACAGTTGTCTTCTTCTGGTATGTCAAGCTATTTTACTTTGTAATTATCGATAGAAGGCCCTCTTTTCCTTCTGAGTCCTCTTGCTCCACTGGATTAATTATGAATGTTGTTATTATTGATATATATATATATATATATATATATATATATATATATATATATATATATATATATATATATATATATATATATATATATATATATATATATATATATATATATCAATTGATTCATCCAGCGGGTACATCAGTAACATATAAATGATTCAAAATACATAGAACGAACCGGGAGAATACGGAATTCAACTCTGAATAGAATAAACGGTTCTACAACCGGTTACTCATTTAGTAAGGAAAACTTACTCTCTAGCTATATTTAAGTGCTATCATGACAATAATAAGTAATCCTGAGTTCATGTATCATGGTTACCGGAAATGGAAAACAGAAGAGTAGAATGGCCTCAATCACATCAAGGACTGATATATGTGTGTGTGTGTATATATATATATATATATATATATATATATATATATATATATATATATATATATATATATATATATATATATATATATACACACACACACACATATATCAGTCCTTGATGTGATTGAGGCCAGTTCTACTCTGTTTCCATTTCCGGGTAACCATGATACATGAACGCAGGATTACTTATTATTGTCATGATAGCACTTAAATATAGCAGAGAGTAAGTTTTCCTTACTAAATGAGTAACCGGTTGTAGAACCGTTTATTCTATTCAGAGTTGAATTCCGTATTCTCCCGGTTCTTTCTATGTATTTTGATATATATGTTACTGATGTACCCGCTGGATGAATGAATTGCTCCCTGTATGGCATTTGTGTGTCTTTCTTTCTGACCAACGGCTTTTCTACTGTGTGTGTGTGTGTGTGTGTGTGTATATATATATATATATATATATATATATATATATATTATATATATATATATATCTATATATATATATATATATATATATATATATATATAGTATATATATATAATTTTTTTTTTCTCGGGCTACAAATGTCTTTTAATATCTAATTCGCTCTACCTCGGAATTAATATATTTTCATATATGTAAACCGAAGGGTAGTTTTTATTAGTTGATAATAATTTCGTCCTCTCGTGGGTTCGAACCACCTCTCAGAGGACAAAGAAGAAATCAAGACGGTGGTTAGAACCCACGAGAGGACGAAAATATTATCAACTGAAAAAAAATTACCCTTCAGTTTACATACTATATGAAAATATATTAATTCCGAGGTAGACCGAATTAGATGTTAAAGGTCATTTGTAGCTCGAATAATTTATGTGAATCACGGTGATGTGATAAGTATTTATAAATATATATATACATATATATATATATATATATATATATATATATATATATATATATATATATATATATATGTGTGTGTGTGTGTGTGTGTGTGTGTAATGCTGAGCTTTCGAGTGGTTCAGATGTGGCCTTAATGCCAATAGCGTGATAGCAGGTGCGAACGTGAACACAGAAAAAAACTACCTAACGAGTTTATGAAGTAATGGAAAACCGCACTAATTATTTTAATGTCCCTCGAATTTCCGGTGTAACACCTTCTTAGCTCATCCCAGCTGATCCGCACCGCCTTATTTTGCTGGTTGTCTTTGTATTAATATATTTGTTTATTAATTTAGCTCTTGTTATGTGGCAGTTCGTTTCCTGTAATTATTTTTTCCTTTTCCGTTTCGACTTTCTCTTGTATGGAAGCTTGTTTTGGTAATTGAGGCATTTTGACTTCTTCCCGTATGGGTTGTACGTCTTTTGTTCGTTCTCTCTTCCTGTATTGTTGTTATTTCGCAATTTGTACGAATGAGTTTAATTTTACCTTCACTCTATTTCTATTTATTCCATGATATTTATTGTTTTGTGTTATTTTCCTTTCCTGGTTCGAATTAGTACTTGGATTTAGTTAACGGAATGTCTAAGAGAAAAGTCGATGGAAGGGAAGAACTTTAAGTGTAAAATACAAATAACATTTGATATCTTATGTAATTCCCTTATGAGCATGCATACATATACAAATATTCATGCATACATACATACAAACATATCACTTTTTAATGAGAGCGCCTCAGTTTCTCAAATGAATCGTTTTTTTATAACTTATGCAAATTAAAACATAAATCTTGTGATTCTGGATAGCAGAAAAAGTAGTTTTATATGTATTTTGATGTACTCAAGGGGTAGGAGAGGAAAAAACCCCACAGCATTCTCTTTTTGTGGACGAATTGCAAGCATTCGCCCTATTTTATAGACGAACTCTTCAAAATAATTCCAAGCATATTGAAGGCATAATGGACTCCCTAATTAACTTCTAATGTGTAATTAAGAAGCATTTGCTCTGGGCAAGTAATTAAACAGGTTATCATCATCGTCTCTTCACAGGTGCAAGTTCATTATGTCCCCACTAAATTAGGTTTATGATATGCATCTTTGATTATAGCTCCTAATTATCGTACCGAAATCTCCAATATTATTAAAAATAATTTATCTTGTTAATAGCAATTAAGTACAGTGTTTTTATATACGTTTTTACATGTACCGACGAAGTGTATACCTTGAAAGATAGATATGTATGTATGTATGTATGTATGTATGTATGTATGTATTTACAGGTTGGTAATTCAAATGAAAGAGGGTGTTGTGAGGAAAGCATTCATAAATAAAATACAGTACGTAAATTTGCACGTAGAGCTGTAAGTTCAGATGAACAATGGGTAAATATAAAAAGATAATACTAAGAAATATTTCCAGAAATTATTTAAGTACTGTTGTAGATTCACATCAACCGTGCACCTGATGGGTAGGCCAGTCCCTTACGACGCTCCCGATTGGCTATTGATAAGCCAATCTCAGGGCTGGAAACTCTGTCTCTCGGGAGAGTTCACATAGGCAGATGCATGTTCCACCTCCCATGTGAACTCTCGAGAGAGACCGAGTTTCCAGCCCTGTGATTGACTTATCAACAGCCAATCAGGAGCGTCGTGAGGGACTGGCCTATACATCAAATGCACGGTTAATGTGAATCTACTATAGTAATTATGATGATTCGTGTTGTATGAAGAAAACGACCGTAAAGAAATATTTATGAGTGGAAGCAAGCAATGTTTTCGTTCAATAAATTAATAGGGTCCTTTTTCATCAATTCCCTTGCATCGTCTGTCTCTACCCATAATGAAACTGAATATAGGAAAAAACATCAGGTGTTTAATATGTCGAATAAAGGTGAACTTTTGTTGTTGTTTTTGCTGTTGCCAGTAACTCATGAGGCTGAGAAGTTAACTACGCAATAATAATCTTTGCGAGAAGAACACAGACACTGAGGTTCTAAGCAGGAACTCCCAACTGGCTTACCAGAGGAAGCACAAGGCTTTGATTAGCTGTATAATTTTGAGGTTAATATTAGTGATCAGGTCTACCAAAACGCGCAGTCGTTCTCACGAAGAATATTCTGGGTTCGTTTGTTACCTGTGATTACAATCTCCTTGAGGAGGTCTTTTCAAGGATGTTGCTTCCTACCTCAGGTATCACCGGGTTGATTAGGCTTGTTTGGAGTTAGCCTGTTAGGAAGGACTTTTAAAAAGACCAAGCAACCCCCAAGAGATAATTTCCTAAACGTACTATAGTATATTTCTCGTGTGCGTCTTCGAGGATGTTGCTGAAAACACGAAGTGACCCTCATAATTAGGTTTCTGGAAAGATGACCTTCAGAATTAGGTTCCTGGAAAGATGACCTTCAGAATTAGGTTCCTGGAAAGATATGACCTTCAGAGTTAGGTTCCTGGAAAGATGACCTTCAGAATTAGGTTCCTGGAAAGGTGACCTTCAGAATTAGGTTACTGGAAAGGTGACCTTCAGAATTTGGTCCCTGGAATGAACTAGGACAGTGGTCGCCAACCTGCGACCTCTTTCAAAACACTTGCGCGGCTCCACACGCTCAACAGTTACCCTTTTACCCATATAAAACAAAGAAATTATGTAACACTCTTATAACGCAATATTTGATCAAATTTTATTCAATTTTAAAAGCATATAATGGGCATCAATTCTATTGATTTTTTAATGAGATGTAAATAGTTTCTAAGGCCATTTTTGTCACTGCGGCTCTTGACAGTATTAAGTTTTTATGATTCTCTTAAATAAGTGTCTCTTCTAGCTTCAAATGTTGGAAACCCATGAACTAAGCATCGTTCTTTAACAAAGATTTACTTATGGTGTTCTTCAGGGAAGTTACATTGTACCTCACGTGTTTCCAAAGTTGATTAGTAAGATTTATGCAGATTGGTTTACATGAAGTATCGTGTTCCATGACTTAGTAGAATTCAGTACTGTTAAAATGAAATATGAGTTTCTTGTAGCTTTTGATTTACACCTCCGTTCTTTCTAGAATTGGCTCATTGTATTTGCAATGAGCTGGTTTAAGAAGGAGTTCTAGGGGAATTGTTAACCTCAACTATTAAGTTCCTTGG
>NC_087206.1:65198197-65238197 GCF_015104395.2 Macrobrachium nipponense | reverse complement strand
CAGAAATCGTTCAGGGCCAGAATTTTGCCAAATGTTGCCTCATATCTCCAATAAAAGCCACAGATTAAGTGTTCTGTCATCCTCTGAGACTAAATCGGCTCTGGACACAGACGTAAAAATGACTTAGTGTTTTAAAATATGAAGTAAAGTTTCTCAAAAAGAATTACAGCGGCTTGAGAAATTGACATAAGTGATGAAGGAAAACTGTAACATTGGATCATTTCTCTCTCTCTCTCTCTCTCTCTCTCTCTCTCTCTCTCTCTCTCTCTCTCTCTCTCTCTCTCCCCGTATCCTATGGTCAACTTTGCCTCAAAGAAGCAGAGTAACGTAAGCGAGCATTTGAATATGACGCATTTTCTTGCAGAATTCGAAAAGAATCTACCGTGAGTTTCAAAAAATGCAATGAAAAAGTAAATTCCATATGAATTTATTTCGAATCAACTCATTCCAAAGTTCGGAGAGACTCAACTGAAAGCTAAAAGTCGTTTGTCTTTCACCCGTGTCAATAAGAATGGGAAGTTGATCATTTTATAGAAATAGAATTAGAAACTGAAAAAGGAAGAGACGACCGGTGAGCCAAAAGACGTTGGAAGAGGAGAAGAAGAAGAAGAAGAAGAAGAAAGAAAAGGCGCTGGAAATGTAGGGGTTGTGGGATGGGGAGTTGCGTTGAGGGTGGTAAGCACAGGTGGACCAGGAGGGGTGGTATCATTGGGGGGTGTGGTGGGAGGGAGGGAGGGCGGTTAAATAGTAGGGTTCAACGCCCTGTAGGAGATACAGTGTTGTTCAAGCAGGCCATGGCAACACTAGCACAATTTGCCTGAGGCAATCAGAAGGTGGGGGAAGAGAGGGAGGCATGGGGGGTGGGTTATGATGAGAGAGAGAGAGAGAGAGAGAGAGAGAGTTAAATGGAGGGTCGCGGTGGAATTCCTGTTGCTTGAAGAGCTATCAGGTAATGGTGCAAGAGAGGAGATCCGTCTGAGTGAGTGTGTGAGACAGAAGAAAAAAAAAATATTGCTGATTGCGTCATCAACGGTTTTTCCCCAGTAAACAATTGCAGGTTCTCTTACGAATTGTTTTTGGTATCATAGATTGTTAACTTTATTGTCTGTTTCTCGCCTGTTTAACCTTGATTTTCATGGGCCACCACAGAAAAGAGAGAGAGAGAGAGAGAGGAGAGAGAGAGAGAGAGAGAGAGAGAGAGAGATTCGTTCCCCCTGGATTAACCCTAAGCCTGTCGTCTCAAATAATCTCAGTTTATCCGCTAACGCCTTTGAATAAATTTCTCTCGTTCGATTTATTTTTAGCTATTTTTATTTATTTATTTATTTGTAATCCACGAATGCATTAATTATTACTTTTTGAAACTGACGTTTTCGTTGAATTTGCTCTCTCTCTCTCTCTCTCTCTCTCAAATGTCTTTGTAAACGTCCACCTTCATCAATATCTTCGATATTTTACCAGCATGTAACAACATTATTGGATATTTGTAATTTGTTTGAAAGCAAATTAATATAGACGCCAAAAAGGCAAGCTTATGAACAAGCAATAATGGAACATCTCTCTATTTATTAATTTGAATGCAGATGAGAGGATGCAGATTTTTTTTCCATAGCTTAACTTTTTTCATACGATTCTTTCGAATGGTATCCATGAATATCCAGAGGATATGAGATACATAGAAAACGACTGTAAAAAAAAAACACACACACACACAGTATTTAACGATTTTTTTTATATTTAACTTGATGGTCACAATTTCTCCGTTCTAATGATTTTATCTATTGAATATGTATATATTATATATATACACATACATACATACATTTACATAAAATCTAATATGTATACATGTTTACATGTATATTTACATGTATATATGTATACATATACACATTATATATTCTTATATATAATACAACATTTTATTGTGTGAGTGCGTTGTGTTTCTCGTTTATAAAATTTCTGAATGATTTCTCATCTAGTGATTGGAGACACAAAGTCAATAAGACCTCTTTTGCGCAGTTATGAGTGGTTAAAGACCTCACTAAATGAATTACATAGTAAGGCTAATTTTCCTCGATGCATTTTTTTTCCTTTTTCTGATGCCGTATAAAACAAGCATCGTTAGTTTCCTCTCGGGTATGATAATTAGTCTTGGGCTTTTGAGCGAGTAGCATCTGCTGTGGCTGAAAGTTTCATGGTCCGCGACTGAGAGTTTCATGAGCCGTGGCTGAGAGTTCAATACAGCACAATGCTCTGCACAGAAAACTCGATTGTCTTGTCTTTGATAGATAACGGACCTATGCACTTATAAGGTTCTGAGCTCACATGCTGGCTACCTCTATGTAGAATTAAAATTAGTGAGTAATAAATCACAATGTGTATCAATATATTTTTTTGTGCCTAACAGTAAGACCTCTTGTTCTTCTCCACCGAGGGTGACTATATATTCAACTCCATAAGCCTACGAAAATTCACCTCAAAACATCCTGGGTGTAGACTGATCACCCCTTTCAATTATGTTATGTTACCTATAAAGTTAATCTCTGTAACATCGTCCTATTTTTCTCCATTTGTATGTAACATTTACCAGTCTGATCCAATTTGTATTTATCATTTACCAGCCTGATCCCATTTGTATTTAACATTTACCAACCTGATCCCATTTGTATTTAACATACACCAGCCTGATCCCATTTGTATTTAACAATTACCAGTCTGATCCCAGTTTGTCCTTTGACATTTACCCAGCCTTTATAAGATCCATTTGTATTAACAATTTACCAGTTGATCTCATTTGTATTTAAACATTTACCAGCCTGAATCCATTTAAGCATTTTAACATTTACCAGTCCTGATCTTCCCCATTTGTATTTAAAAACATTTATCACCTAGCCCATTTGTATTTACCCAGTTTGTCAGCCTTAATCCCATTTGTTGTTAACAGTTGTCCAGCCCGATCCCCATTAGTATTTAGCGAACGCGATTAGGTTTACCAATCGTGATCGCCCAGTGGTTATTTATTTTAAGTCAGGTTGTCCAGCCTGATTCCCATTTGTAATTTAACAACGTAGTTACCCCAGCCCTGATTCCCATTTAGTATTTGACATTTGACACACCAGCCCTGATCCCAATGTATTTTAACATTTAACCATTTCCTTGATCTCATTTTTGTTATTTAACATTTATCAGCCTGATCCCATTTGGTATTTAAAAACAGTTTATTTAACCAGGTCCTGATTCCCATTTGTAATTTAGTCATTTACCAGCCTGATCCCATTTGTATTTTGACCATGTTAACAGTCTGGAATCCCATCCCATATTTTTTTTTTAACAATTTAATTTAACCATTTACCAGCCTGAATCCCAATAGTATTCCAACATTTACCAGTCTGGATCTCATTTGTAATTTAACCATTTATGCAGCCCTGAGCTTCATTTTGTATTTTAAACATTTTCCAATTCTTCTGATCCCATTTGTATTTAGCATTTCCACCAAGCCTGATACCCATTTTATATCTTTAACTATTTTAACATGTCTGATCCCCATTATTAGTATTTAAACAGTTTTACACCAGCATCCCAAGCCTAGATCCAATTTAAAAGAACAATTTACCCAACTCTTGAATCCCATTTGTATTTATCATTTACCATCCTAATCCCATTTATATTTAACATTTAACAGTCTGATCCCATTAGTGTTTAACATTTACCAGCCTGATCCCAATAGTATTTAACATTTACCAGCCAGATCCCATTTTTATTCAACATTTACCAGTCTGATCTCATTTGTATTTAACATTCACCAGCCTGATCCCATTAGTATTTAACATTTACCAGCCTGATCCCATTTGTATTTAGCATTTACCAGCCTAATCCCATATTTATTTAACATTTACCAGCCTGATCCCATTTGTATTTAACATTTACCAGCCAGATCCCATTTGTATTTAGAATTTACCAGCTTAATCCCATTTGTATTTAACATTTACCAGCCTGATCCCATTATTTAACATTTACCAGTCTAATCTCATTTGTATATAACATTTATCAGCCAGATCCTATTAGTATTTAACATTTACCAGCCTGATCTCATTTGTATTTAGCCATTACGAGCATAGTCCCATATGTATTTAACATTTACCAGCCTGATCCCATTAGTATTTAACATTTACCATCCTGATCCCATTGGTATTTAACATTTACCAGCCTGATCCCATTAGTATTTAACATTTACCAGCCTGATCCCATTAGTATTTAACATTTACCAGCCTGATCCCATTTGTATTTAACATTTACCAGCCTGATCCCATTAGTATTTAACATTTACCAGCCTGATCCCATTTGTATTTAGCATTTACCAGTCTGATCTCATTTGTATTTAACATTTATCAGCCAGATCCCATTTGTATTCAACATTTACCAGTCTGATCTCATTTGTATTTAACATTTACCAGCGTGGTCCCATTAGTATTTAACATTTACCAGTCTGATCTCATTTGTATTTAACATTTATCAGCCTGATCCCATTAGTATTTAACATTTACCAGTCTGATCCCATTTGTATATAGCATCTACCAGCCTGATCCCATTTGTATTTAACATTTACCAGCCTGATCTCATTTGTATTTAACATTTACCAGGCTGATCCCATTTGTATTTAATATTTACCAGCCTGTTACCATTTGTATTTAACATTTACCATTCTGATCTCATTTGTATTTAGCATTTACCAGGCTGATCTCATTTGTATTTAACATTTACCAGCTTGATCCTATTTGTTTTGTATTTAACATTTACCAGTCTGATCTCATTTATATTTAGCATATACCAGCCTGATCTCATTTGTATTTAACATTTACCAGTCTGATCTCATTTGTATTTAGCATTTACCACTCTGATCCCATTTGTATTTAGCATTTACCAGTCTGATCTCATTTGTATTTAACATTTACCAGTCTGATCTCATTTGTATTTAGCATTTACCAGTCTGATTTCATTTGTATTTAACATTTACCAGTCTGATCTCAATTGTATTTAGCATTTACCAGTCTGATCTCATTTGTATTTAGCATTTACCAGTCTGATCTAATTTGTATTTTGCATTTACCAGTCTGATCTCATTTGTATTTAACATTTACCAGTCTGATCTCATTTGTATTTAGCATTTACCAGTCTGATCTCATTTGTATTTAGCATTTACCAGTCTGATCTAATTTGTATTTTGCATTTACCAGTCTGATCTCATTTGTATTTAACATTTACCAGTCTGATCCCATTTGTATTTAACATTTACCAGTCTGATCTCATTTGTATTCAAAATTTACCAGTCTGATCTAATTTGTATTAAGCTTCTACCATCCTGATCTCATTTGTATTTAACATTTACCAGTCTGATCCCATTTGTATTTAGCATTTACCTGTCTGATCCCCTTTGTATTTACCAATTACCAGTCTGATCTCCCATTTGTATTTAACATTTACCAGCCTGATCTCATTTGTATTTAACAGTATCAGCATGATCCCATTTGTATTTAACAGTATCAGCCTGATCCCATTTGTATTTAGCATTTACCAGCCTGATCCCAATTGCATTTTAACAGTTACCAGCCTGATCTGATTTGTTATTTATTTAACATATCCAGCCCTGAATCCCATTTGTTTAATTTAATTAAATTACCACCTGATCTTATTTGTTAATTTAACATTTACCGTCCTTTGATCTAATTTTTTATTTACATCTTTAACCATCCTGATCTCATTTATTTATTTAACATACAGTCTGATTCATCATTTTTGTATTTAGCATTTACCAGCCTGATCTCATTTGGGAGTTTTAACATTTACCAGTCTGTACTTTTGTATTTAAAGCATTTACCAGTGTACCAGGCGCTGATCTGATTTGTATTTAATTATACCAGCCTGATCCCATTTGTATTTAATATTTACCAGCCTGATCTTATTTGTATTTAACATTTACCAGTCTGATCTAATTTGTATTTAGCATCTACCATCCTGATCTCATTTATATTTAACATTTACCAGTCTGATCTCATTTGTATTTAGCATTTACCAGCCTGATCTCATTTGTATTTAACATTTACCAGTCTGATACTATTTGTATTTAGCATTTACCAGTGTGATCCCCTTTGTATTTAACAATTACCAGTGTGATCTCATTTGTATTTCACAGTATCAGCCTGATCCCATTTGTATTTAGCATTTACCAGACTTATCCCATTTGCATTTAGCATTTACCAGCCTTATCCCATTTGTATTTAACATTAACCAGCCTGATCCCATTTGTATTTAACATTGACCAGCCTGATCCCATTTGTATTTTACATTGACCAGCCTGATCCCATTTAAATTTATCATTGACCAGCCTTATCCCATTTGTATTTAACATCGACCAGCCTGATCCCTTTTGAATTTAACAGTTACCAGCCTGATCCCATTTGAATTTAACATTGACCAGCCTGATCTTATTTGTATTTAACATTTACCAGCCTGATCCCATTTGAATTTAACATTGACCAGCCTGATGTTATTTGTATTTAACATTCACCACCTAGATCCCATTTGAATGTAACATTGACCAGCCTGACCCCATTTTTATTTAACAGTTACCAGCCTCATCCCATTTGAATTTAACATTGACCAGCTTGATCCCATTTTTATTTAACTGTTACCAACCTGATCCCATTTAAATTTAACATGGACCAGCCTGATCTCAATTGAATTCAACAGTTACCAGCCTGATATCATTTGAATTTAACATTGAGCAGCCTGATCCCATTTTTATTTAACAGTTACCAGCCTGATACCCATTTGAATTTAACATTGACCAGCCTGATCCCATTTTTATTTAACTGTTACCAACCTGATCCCATTTGAATTTAACATTCACCAGCCTGATCCCATTTGAATTTAACAATTACCAGCCGGATCTAATTTGAATTTAACATTGACCAGCCTGATCCCATTTTTATTTAATACTTACCAGTCTGATCTCATTTGAATTTAACATTTACCAGCCTGATCCCATTTGAATTTAACAGTTACCAGCCTGATCGCATTTGAATTTAACAGTTACCAGCCTGATCCCATTTGAATTTAACAGTTACCAGCCTGATCCCATTTGAATTTAACATTTACTAGTCTGATCTCATTTGAATTTAACCTACACCAGCCTGATCCCATTTGAATTTAACAGTTACCAGCCTGATCTCATTTGAATTTAACAGTTACCAGCCTGATCCCTTTTGAATTTAACAGTTACCAGCCTGATCCCATTTGAATTTAACATTGACCAGCCTGATGTTATTTGTATTTAACACTCACCACCTTGATCCCATTTGAATTTAACATTGACCACCCTGACCCCATTTTTATTTAACATTCACCAGTCAGATCTCATTTGAATTTAACATTTACCAGCCTGATCCCATTTGAATTTAACAGTTACCAGCCTGATCTCATTTAAATTTAACAGTTACCAGCCTGATCCCATTTGAATTTAACAGTTACCAGCCTGATCCCATTTCATTTTTAACATTTACCAGTCTGATCTCATTTGAATTTAACCTTTACCAGCCTGATCCCATTTGAATTTAACAGTTACCAGCCTGATCTTATTTAAATTTAACAGTTACCAGCCTGATCCATTTTGAATTTAACAGTTACCAGTCTGATCCCATTTGAATTTAACATTGACAAGCCTGATCTTATTTGTATTTAACAGTTACCAGCCTGATCCCATTTGAATTTAACATTGACCAGCCTGATCCCATTTTTATTCAACAGTTACCAGCCTGATCCCATTTGAATTTAACATTGACCAGCCTGATCCCATTTGAATTCAACAGTTACCAGCCTGATCCCATTTGAATTTAACATTGACCAACCTGATCGTATTTTTATTTCACAGTTACCACCCTGATCCTATTTGAATTTAACATTGACCAGCCTGATCCCATTTGTATGTAGTATTTACCAGCCTGATCCCATTTGAATTTAACATTGATGAGCCAGATCTTATTTGTATTCAATTTTTACCAGCCTAATCTCATTTGAATTTAACATTGACCAGCCTGATCCCATTTGTATTTAACATTTATCAGCCTGATCCCATTTGTACGTAGTATTTACCAGCCTGATCCCATTTGAATTTAACTTTGCCCAGCCTGATCATATTTGTATTTAACATTTACCAGCCTGATCCCATTTGAATGTAACATTTACCAGCCTGATCTTATTTGTATTTAACATTTACCAGCCTGATCTTATTTGTATTTAACATTTACCAGCCTAATCTTATTTGTATTTAACATTTACTAGCCTGATCCCATTTGTATTTAACATTTACCAGCGTGATCCCATTTGTATTTAACATTTACCAGCCTGATCCGATTTAAATTTAACTTTGACCATCCTGATCCCATTTAAATTTAACATTGACCATCCTCATCCGATTTGAATTTAATATTGACCTGCCTGATCTTATTTGTATTTAACATTTACTAGCCTGATCCCATTTGTATTTAACATTTACCAGCCTGATCCCATTTGTATTTAACATTTACCAGCCTGATCTTATTTGTGTTTAACATTTACCAGCCTGATCCCATTTGTATTTAACATTTACCAGCCTGATCCCATTTTTATTTAACATTGACCATCCTGATCCCATTTGAATTTAACATTGACCATCCTGACCCAATTTGAATTTAATATTTAAGAGCATGATCCCATTTGTATTTAACATTTACCAGCCTGATCCCATTTGTATTTAACATTTACCTGCCTGATCCCATTTGTATTTAACAGTTACCAGCCTTATGTTATTTTTATTTAACATTTAACAGCCTGATCCCATTTGTATTTAACATTTACCAGCCTGATCCCATTTGTATTTAACATTTACCAGCCTTATCCCATTTGTATTTAACAGTTACCAGCCTTATCTTATTTGTATTTAACATTTACCAGACTGATGACATTTGTATTTAACATTTACCAGCCTGGTCCCATTTGTATTATCCCATTTGTATTCAACATTTACCAGACTGATGACATTTGTATTTTACAGTTACCAGCCTGATCTCATTTGTATTTAATATCTACCATCCAGATCCCATTTGAATTTAACAGTTACCAGCGTGATCTTATTTGTATTTAAAATTTACTAGCCTGTTCCCATTTGTATTTAACATTTACCAGCCTTATCCCATTTGTATTTAACATTGACCAGCCTGATCCCATTTGAATTTAACATTGACCAGCCTGATCCCATTTGTATTTAATATTTACCAGCCTGACCCCGATTGTATTTAACATTTACCAGCCTGATCCCATTTGAATTTAACATTTACCAGCCTGATCCCATTTGAATTAAACATTTACCAGCGTGATCCCATTTGAATTTAACATTTACCAGCCTGGTCCCATTTGTATTTAACATTTACCAGCCTGATCCCATTAGTATTTAACATTTACCAGCCTGATCCCAATTGTATTTAACATTTACCAGCCTGATCCCATTTGAATTTAACAATTACCAGCCTGATCCCATTTGTATTTAACATTGACCAGCCTGATCCCATTTGTATTTAATAGTTACCAGCTTGATCTTATTTGTATTTAACATTTACCAGCCTGATTCAATTTGTTTTTAAGAGTTACCAGCCTGATCTTATTTGTATTTAACTTTTACCAGCCTGAAACCATCTGTATTTAACATTGACCAGCCTTATCCCATTTGTATTTAGTATTTACCAGCCTGATACCATTTGTATTTAATATTTACTAACTTGATCCCATTTGAATTTAACATTTACCAGCTTGATCCCATTTGTATTTAATATTATCAGCCTGATCCCATTTGTATTTAACAGTTACCAGCCTGATCTTATTTGTATTTAACATTGACCAGCCTGATTTCCCATTGTATTGAAAAACATTTTCTAGCTGATCCCATTTGTATTTTAACATTGACAGGCCTGATCCCATTTTGTATTTTAACAGTCACCAAGCCTTCCGATGTATTGTTTTTAACATTTACCAGCTTGATCCCATTTGTATTTAACATTTACCAGCCTGATCCCATTTGTATTTAACAGTTACCAGCCTGATCCCATTTGTTTTTAACATTGACTAGCCTGATCCTATTTGTATTTAACATTGACCAGCCTGATCCCATTTGTATTTAACATTTACTAGCCTGATCCCATTTGTATTTAACAGTTATGAACCTGATCCCATTTAAATTTAACATTGACCAGCCTGATCCCATTTGTATGTAGTATTTATCAGCCTGATCCCATTTCAATTTAACATTGTCCAGCCTGATCATATTTGTATTCAACATTTACCAGCCTGATCCCATTTGAATTTAACATTTACTAGCCTGATCTTATTTGTATTTACTTTGACCAGCCTGATCACATTTGTATTTATCATTTACCAGCCCAATCCCATTTGTATTTAACATTAACGAGCCTGAGTCCATTTGTATTTAACATTTACCAGCCTGATCTGATTTGAATTTAACATTGACCATCTTGATCCCATTTGAATTTAACATTGACCATCCTGATCCGATTTGAATTTAATATTGACCAGCCTGATCTTATTTGTATTTAACATTCACCAGCCTGATCCCATTTGTATTTAACATTTACCAGCCTGATCCCATTTATATTTAACATTTTACCAGCCTATCTTATTGTATTTAACATTTACCAGCCTGATCCCATTTGTATTTTACATTTACCAGCCTGATCCTATTTGTATTTAACATTGACCATCCTGATCCCATTTGAATTTAACATTGACCAGCCTGATCCAATTTGAATTTAACATTTAACAGCATGATCCCATTTGTATTTAACATTTACCAGCCTGATCCCATCTGTATTTAACATTTACCAGCCTGATCCCATTTGTATTTAACAGTTACCGGCCTTATCTTATTTTTATTTAACATTTAACAGCCTGATCCCATTTGTATTTAACATTTACCCGCCTGATCCCATTTGTATTTAACATTTACTAGCCTGATCCCATTTGTATTTAACATTTACCAGCTTGATCCCATTTGAATGTAACATTGACCAGCCTGATCTCATTTGTATTTAATATTTACCAGCCTGACCCCGATTGTATTTAACATTTACCTGCCTAATCCCATTTGTATTTAACATTTACCAGCCTGATCCCAATTTTATTTAACATTTACCAGCCTGATCCCATTTGAATTTAACATACCAGCTGATCCCAACATTTGTTTTTATTAACATTTACTAGCCTGATCCCATTTGTATTTAACATTTACCAGCCTGAGTCCATTTGTATTTAACATTTACCAGCCTGATCTGATTTGAATTTAACATTGACCATCTTGATCCCATTTGAATTTAACATTGACCATCCTGATCCGATTTGAATTTAATATTGACCAGCCTGATCTTATTTGTATTTAACATTCACCAGCCTGATCCCATTTGTATTTAACATTTACCAGCCTGATCCCATGTGTATTTAACATTTACCAGCCTTATCTTATTTGTATTTAACATTTACCAGCCTGATCCCATTTGTATTTAAAATTTACCAGCCTGATCCTATTTGTATTTAACATTGACCATCCTGATCCCATTTGAATTTAACATTGACCAGCCTGATCCAATTTGAATTTAACATTTAACAGCATGATCCCATTTGTATTTAACATTTACCAGCCTGATCCCATTTGTATTTAACATTTACCAGCCTGATCCCATTTGTATTTAACAGTTACCAGCCTTATCTTATTTTTATTTAACATTTAACAGCCTGATCCCATTTGTATTTAACATTTACCCGCCTGATCCCATTTGTATTTAACATTTACTAGCCTGATCCCATTTGTATTTAACATTTACCAGCTTGATCCCATTTGAATGTAACATTGACCAGCCTGATCTCATTTGTATTTAATATTTACCAGCCTGACCCCGATTGTATTTAACATTTATCTGCCTGAATCCATTTGTATTTGACATTTACCAGCCTGATCCCAATTTTATTTAACATTTACCAGCCTGATCCCATTTGAATTTAACATTTACCAGCCTGATCCCATTTGTATTTAACATTTACTAGCCTGATCCCATTTGTATTTAACAGTTACCAGCCTGATCTTATTTGTATTTAACATTTTCCAGCCTGATCCAATTTTTATTTAAGAGTTACCAGCCTGATCTTATTTATATTTAATATTTATGAGCCTGATCCCATTGGTTTTTAGCATTTGTGAGCCTGATCCCATTTGTATTTAATATTTACTAGCTTGATCCCATTTGTATTTAACATTGACCAGCCTGATCCCATTTGTATTTAACATTATCAGCCTGATCCCATTTGTATTTACAGTTACCAGCCTGATCTTATTTGTATTTAACATTGACCAGCCTGATCCCATTTGTATTTAACATATACCAGCCTGATCCCATTTGTATTTAAAATTGACCAGCCTGATCCTATTTGTATTTAACAGTCACCAGCCTGATCTTATTTGTATTTAACATTGACCAGCCTGATCCCAATTGTATTTAACAGTTACCAGCCTTATCTTATTTGAATTTAATATTTACTAGCCTTATCCCATTTGTATTTAACATTTACCAGACTGATCCCATTTGTATTTAACAGTTACCAGCCTGATCCCATTTGTATTTAATATTTACCAAGCAGATCCCATTTGAATTTAACGGTTACCAGCGTGATCTTATTTGTATTTAACATTTACTAGCCTGATCCCATTTGTATTTAACATTGACCAGCCTGATCCCATTTGAATTTAACATTGACAGCCTGATCCCATTTGTATTTAATATTTACCAGCCTGACCCCGATTGAATTTAACAATTACCTGTCTGAACCCATTTGTATTTAACATTTACCAGCCTCATCCCAATTGTATTTAACATTTACCAGCCTGATCCCATTTGAATTTAACATTTACCAGCCTGATCCTATTTGTATTTAACATTTACCAGCCTGATCCCATTTGTATGTAGAAGTTACCAGCCTGATCTTATTTGTATTTAACATTTACCAGCCTGATCCAATTTGTATTTAAGAGTTACCAGCCTGATCTTATTTGTATTTAACATTTACCAGCCCGATCCCATTTGTATTTAGCATTTACCAGCCTGATCCCATTTGTATTTAATATTTACTAGCTTGATCCCATTTGTATTTAACATTTACCAGCCTGATCCCATTTGTATATAACCTTATCAGCCTAATCCCGTTTGAATATAACAGTTACCAGCCTGATCTTATTTGTATTTAACATTGACCAGCCTGATCCCATTTGTATTTAACATATACCAGCCTGATCCAATTTGTATTTAAAATTGACCAGCCTGATCCCATTTGTATTTAACAGTCACCAGCCTGATCTTATTTGTATTTAACATTTACCAGCCTGATCCCATTTGTATTTAACATTTACCAGCCTGGTCCCATTTGTATTTAACATTGACTAGCCTGATCCCATTTGTATTTAACATTGACCAGCCTGATTTCATTTGTATTTAACATTTACCAGTCTGATCTCATTTGTATTTAACATTTATCAGCCTGATTCCATTTGTATTAAACATTTAACAGTCTGATCTCATTTGTATTTAACATTTATCAACCTGATCACATTTGTATTGAACATTTAACAGCCTGATCCCATTTGTATTTAAAATTTACCAGCCTTATCCCATTTGTATTTAACATATACCAGTTTGATCCCATTTGTATTTAACGTTCACTAGCCTGATCCCATTTGAAATTAACATTGACCAGCCTGATCCCATTTGTATTTAACATTGACCAGCCTGATCCCATTTGTATTTAACATTTACCCGCCTGATCTTATTTGAATTTAACATTGACCAGCCTGATTCCATTTGTATTTAACATTTACCAGTCTGATCCCATTTGTATTTAACATTGACCAGCCTGATCCCATTTGAATTTAACATTGTCCAGCATGATCCCATTTGTATTTAACATTGACCAGCCTGATCCCATTTGAATTTAACATTGTCCAACCTGATCTCATTTGTATTTAGCATTTACCAGCCTGATCCCATTTGTATTTAACATTTTCCAGCCTGATCCCATTTGTATTTAACATTGACCAACCTGATCCCAATTGTATTCAACATTGACCAGCCTGATCCCATTTGTTTTTAACATTGACCAGCCTGATCTCATTTGTATTTAATATTGACCAGCCTTATCCCATTTGTATTTATTATTTACCAGCCTGATCCCATTTGTATTTAACATTGACTAGCCAGATCCCATTTGTATTTAACAGTTACCTGCCTGATCCCATTTGTATTTAACAGTTACCAGCCTTATCCCATTTATATTTAACATTTACCAGCCTGATCCCATTTGTATTTAACATTTACCAGTTTGATCTTATTTGTATTTAACATTTACCAGCCTGATCCCATTTGTATTTAACAGTTACCAGCCTGATCTTATTACCAGCCTGATCTTATTGGTATTTAACATTGACCAGTCTGATCCAATTTGTATTTAATATTTAACAGCTGGATCCCATATGTATTTAACATTTACCAGCCTGATCCCATTTGTATATAACATTTATCAGCCTGATCTCATTTGTATTTAACATTTACCAGCCTGATCCCATTTGTATTTAACGTTTACCAGCCTGATCTAATTTGTATTTAACATTTACTAGCCTGATCCAATTTGTAATAACATTTACCAGCCTTATCCCATATGCATTTAACAGTTACCAACCAGATCCCATTTTTATTTAACATTGACCAGCCTGATCCCATTTGTATTAAACATTTACTAGCCTGATCTTATTTTTATTTAACATTTACCCGGCTGATCCCATTTGTATTTAGCATTTACCAGTCTGATATCATTTGTATTTAACATTGACCAGCCTGATCCCATTTGTATTTAACATTTACCAGCCTGATCCCATTTGTATTTAACATTTACTAGCCTGATCCCATTTGTATTTAACAGTTACGAACCTGATCCCATTTAAATTTAACATTGACCAGCCTGATCCCATTTGTATGTAGTATTTACCAGCCTGATCTCTTTTGAATTTAACATTGTCCAGCCTGATCATATTTGTATTCAACATTTACCAGCCTGATCCCATTTGAATTTAACATTTACCAGCCTGATCTTATTTGTATTTACTTTGACCAGCCTGATCACATTTGTATTTATCATTTACCAGCCTGATCCCATTTGTATTTAACATTTACCAGCCTGATCCGATTTGAATTTAACATTGACCATCTTGATCCCATTTGAATTTAACATTGACCATCCTGATCCGATTTGAATTTAATATTGACCAGCCTGATCTTATTTGTATTTAACATTCACCAGCCTGATCCCATTTGTATTTAACATTTACCAGCCTGATCCCATTTGTATTTAACATTTACCAGTTTGATCGTATTTGTATTTAACATTTACCAGCCTGATCCCATTTGTATTTAACATTTACCAGCCTGATCCTATTTGTATTTAATATTGACCATCCTGATCCCATTTGAATTTAACATTGACCAGCCTGATCCAATTTGAATTTAACATTTAACAGCATGATCCCATTTGTATTTAGCATTTACCAGCCTGATCCCATTTGTATTTAACATTTACCAGCCTGATCCCATTTGTATTTAACAGTTACCAGCCTTATCTTATTTTTATTTAACATTTAACAGCCTGATCCCATTTGTATTTTAACATTTACCCGCCTGATCCCATTTGTATCTAACATTTACCAGCCTGATCCCATTTGTATTTAATAATTACCAGCCATATTTTATTTGTATTTAACATTACTAGCCTTATCCCATTTGTATTTAACATTTACCAGACTGATCCCATTTGTATTTAACAGTTACCAGCCTGATCCCATTTGTATTTAATATCTACCATGCAGATCCCATTTGAATATAATGGTTACCAGCGTGATCTTATTTGTAATTAACATTTACTAGCCTGATCCCATTTGTATTTAACATTTACCAGCTTGATCCCATTTGAATGTAACATTGACCAGCCTGATCCCATTTGTATTTAATATTTACCAGCCTAACCCCGATTGTATTTAACATTTACCTGCCTGAACCCATTTGTATTTAACATTTACCAGCCTGATTCCATTTGAATTTAACATTTACCAGCCTGATCCCATTTGTTTTTAACATTTACTAGCCTGATCCCATTTGTATTTAACAGTTACCAGCCTGATCTTATTTGTATTTTACATTTACCAGCCTGATCCAATTTTTATTTAAGAGTTACCAGCCTGATCTTATTTATATTTAACATTTACCAGCCTGATCCCATTTGTATTTAGCATTTACCAGCCTGATCCCATTTGTTTTTAATATTTACTAGCTTGATCCCATTTGTATTTAACATTTACCAGCCTGATCCCATTTGTATTTAACATTATCAGCCTGATCCCATTTGTATTTAACAGTTACCAGCCTGATCTTATTTTTATTTAACATTGACCAGCCTGATCCCATTTGTATTTAACATATACCAGCCTGATCCCATTTGTATTTAAAATTGAGCAGCCTGATCCCATTTGTATTTAACAGTCACCAGCCTGATCTTATTTGTATTAAACATTTACCAGCCTGATCTCATTTGTATTTAACAGTTACCAGCCTTATCTTATTTGAATTTAATATTTACTAGCCTTATCCCATTTGTATTTAACATTTACCAGACTGATCCCATTTGAATTTAACGGTTACCAGCGTGATCTTATTTGTATTTAACATTTACTAGCCTGATTCCATTTGTATTTAACATTGACCAGCCTGATCCCATTTGAATTTAACATTGACCAGCCTGATCCCATTTGTATTTAATATTTACCAGCCTGACCCCGATTGAATTTAACATTTACCTGTCTGAACCCATTTGTATTTAACATTTACCAGCCTCATCCCAATTGTATTTAACATTTACCAGCCTGATTCCATTTCAATTTAACATTTACCAGCCTGATCCTATTTGTATTTAACATTTACCAGCCTGATCCCATTTGTATATAAAAGTTACCAGCCTGATCTTATTTGTATTTAACATTTACCAGTCTGATCCAATTTATATTTAAGAGTTACCAGCCTGATCTTATTTGTATTTAACATTTACCAGCCTGATCTCATTTGTATTTAGCATTTACCAGCCTGATCCCATTTGTATTTAATATTTACTAGCTTGATCCCATTTGTATTTAACATTTACCAGCCTGATCCCATTTGTATTTAACATTATCAGCCTAATCCCATTTGAATTTAACAGTTACCAGCCTGATCTTATTTGTATTTAACATTGACCAGCCTGATCCCATTTGTATTTAACATATACCAGCCTGATCCAATTTGTATTTAAAGTTGACCAGCCTGATCCCATTTGTATTTAACAGTCACCAGCCTGATCTTATTTGTATTTAACATTTACCAGCCTGATCCCATTTGTATTTAACATTTACCAGCATGATCCCATTTGTATTTACAGTTACAGCCTGATCTCATTTGTATTTAACATTGACCAGCCTGATCTTATTTGTATTTAAGATTGACCAGCCTGATCCCATTTGTATTTAACATTTATTAGCCTGATCCCATTTGTAATTAATATTTACCGGCCTGATCCTATTTGTATTTAACAATGACCAGCCTGATCCCATTTGTATTTAACATTAGCAGTCTGATCTCATTTGTATTTAACATTTATCAGCCTGATCCCATTTATATTTAACATGTAACAGCCTGATCCCATTTTTATTTATCAGTTACCAGCCTGATCCCATTTGTGTTTAACATTGACCAGCCTGATCCCATTTAAATTTAACATTGACTAGCCTGATCCCATTTGTATTTAACATTTACCACCTGATCCCATTTGTTTTTAATATTTACCAGCCCTGTCCCATTTGTATTTAACATTGACTAGCCTGATCCCATTTGTATTTAACATTGACCAGCCTGATCTCATTTGTATTTAACATTTACCAGTCTGATCTCATTTGTATTTAACATTTATCAGCCTGATTCCATATGTATTTAACAGTCTTATCTCATTTGTATTTAACATTTATCAACCTGATCCCATTTGTATTTAACATTTAACAGCCTGATCCCGTTTGTATTTAAAATTTACCAGCCTTATCCCATTTGTATTTAACATTTACCAGTTTGATCCCATTTGTATTTAACATTTACTAGCCTGATCCCATTTGAAATTAACATTGACCAGCCTGATCCCATTTGTATTTAACATTGACCAGCCTGATCCCATTTGTATTTAACATTGACCAGCCTGATCCCATTTGTATTTAACATTTACCCGCCTGATCTTATTTGAATTTAACATTTACCAGCCTGATTCCATTTGTATTTAACATTTACCAGTCTGATCCCATTTGTATTTAACATTGACCAGCCTGATCCCATTTGAATTTAACATTGTCCAGCATGATCCCATTTGTATTTAACATTGACCATCCTGATCCCATTTGAATTTAACATTGTCCAGCCTGATCTTCATTGTATTTAGGCATTTACCAGCCTGATTCCATTTGTATTTAAACATTTTCCAGGCCTGATCTTTTTGAATTTAACGATTGTCCGAGCCTTTGATCTCCATTGGTATTTAGCATTTACCCGCCTGATCCCATTTGGTATTTAGAACATTTTCCAGCCTTTGAATCCCCTTGATTTAACATTTGACCAACCTTGATCCAGTGTTTTACCGATTGCCATCCTGTCCCATTTGTTTTTAACAATTTGACCATCCTTGATCTCTATTTTTATTTAACCATTGACCGCTTATCCCATTTATATTTAAACATTTTTACCTGAGCCTGTCCCATTTTGTATTTAACATTTGTCTAGCCCAATTTACCATCTGTATTTTAAACAAGTTTAACCAGCCCTGACCCATTTTGTATTTACATTTTACGCCCATTTAGCCTTATCCATTTATATTTAACATTTTAACCATTTTCCTGGATCCCCATTTGTATTTGAACATTTTACCATCCTGATCCCTTTGTATTTAACATTGACCAACCTGGATCCCAATTGTAATTTAACATTGACCAGCCTGACCCATTTGGTTTTTTTTAACATTGCCAGCCTGGATTCATTTGTATTTAACATTGACCAGCCTTATCCCATTTATATTTAACATTTTTACAGCCTAATCCCATTTTATTTTAACTTGTCTAGCCGATCCCCTCTGTATTTTAACAGTTTACCCGCCTGATCCCATTTGATTTAACAGGTTACCCCAGCCTTATCCCAATTATTTTAACATTTACCATCCTGATCCCATTTGTATTTAACATTTACCAGTCTGATCTTATTTGTATTTAACATTTACCAGCCTGATCCCATTTGTATTTAACATTTACCAGCCTGATCTTATTACCCGCCTGATCTTATTTGTATTTAACATTGACCAGTCTGATCCCATTTGTATTTAATATTTAACAGCTGGATCCCATTTGTATTTAACATTTACCAGCCTGATCCCATTTGTATTTAACATTTATCAGCCTGATCTCATTTGTATTTAACATTTACCAGCCTGATCCCATTTGTATTTAACATTTACCAGCCTGATCTAATTTGTATTTAACATTTACTAGCCTGTTCCAATTTGTAATAACATTTACCAGCCTTATCCCATATGCATGTAACAGTTACCAACCAGTTCCCATTTTTATTTAACATTGACCAGCCTGATCCCATTTGTATTTAACATTTACTAGCCTGATCTTATTTTTATATAACATTTACCCGGCTGATCCCATTTGTATTTAGCATTTACCAGTCTGATATCATTGTTTTGTATTTAACATGACCAGCCTTTGCCTGATCCCATTTGTATTTAACATTTACCAGCCTGATCCCATTTGTATGTAACAGTTACCTGCTTAATCCCATTTGTATTTAACATTTACCAGCCTAATCCCATTTGTATTTATCATTTACCAGTCTGATTTCTTCATTTGTATTTTAACATTTACCTACCAGCCTGATACCCATTTGTATTTAACACTTTACCAGCCTAATCTTATTTGTTATTTAACATTTACAATTTTACCAGCCATAGATCCCATTTGTATTTAATATTTAACAGCCTGATCCCATTTGTATTTATCAGCCTGATCCCATTTGTATTTAACATTTATCAGCCTGATCTCATTTGTATATAACATTTACCAGCCTGATCCCATATGTATTTAACAATTACAAGCCTGATCTTATTTGTATTTAACATTTACCTACTTTGATTCCATTTGTTTTTTTATTTAACATTTAGCCTGATCTTATTTGTATTTTTAACATTTACTAGCCTGATCCCAATTTGTATTAACTTTAACCAAAAGGACTGATCCCATGATATTTACAGTTACCAACCTGCCCTTTGATTCAATGTATCCCTTTGTATTTAACATTGACCACTGATCCCCATTTGTATTTATTCACATTCCTAATCCCATTTGTATGTAACAGTTTACCAAGCCTAATCCCATTTGTATTTAACATTTACCAGGCCTAATCCCCTTTGTATTTATCTTTACCAGTCTAATCCCTTTTGTTATTTAAAACTTTCCCAGCCTTAATCTTATTTGGATTTAACATTGACCACCTGATCCCAATTTTATTTATTTATTTTCCAGCCTGATCCATTTGTATTTAACATTTAACCAGCCGATCCCTTTGTAATTAAAACAGTTACCAACCTGATCCCATTTCAATTTACAAAAGTTTACCAGGCTGATTTTTTCTTATTTGTATATAACATTTACTAGGATGATCGCCATTTGTAAATTCAACATTGACCAGGCCGGTGATCCCATTTGTTTTATTTAACATGGACCACCTGATCCCTTTAAATTTAAAAAAAAAAAAAAAAAAAAAAAAAAAAAAAAAAAAAAAAAAAAAACAAAAAAAAAAAAAAAAAAAAAAAAAAAAAAAAAAACAAAAAAAAAAAAAAAGAAAAAAAAAAAAAAAAAATTTAATATTGACCAGCCGACTCCTATTTGTTATTTAACATTGGACCAGCCTGATCCCATTTGTATTTACATTGGACCAAGCCCTGATCCCATTTGTATTTTAACAAATTTATCAGCTTGATCCCATTTGTATTTAAACATTGACCAGCCTTGATCCCATTTGTAATTTAAACTATTGACCAGCCTGATCCCATTTGTATTTAACAGTTACCAGCCTGATTCCATTTAGATGATAGGAGGCTTTTTTTCTATTTAAGCAGTTTACCCAGCCTGATCCCATTTTCATTTAATATTTAACGAGGGTGATCCCCATTTTGTATTGTTTACCAACTTACCAGCCTGATCCATTTTGTATTTAACCATTTACCAGCCAGGATTCCATTTGTATTTAATCGTTTATTACCAGCCTAAGTCCCATTTGTCTTTTAACAATTACCAGCCTGAATCCCATTTGTAGTTTAACCATTTACTAGCTTTGATCCCAATTTGTTTTTATTTTAACATTTTACCAGACTGATCCCATTTGTTTTTAACATTGACCAGCCTGATCTTATTTGTATTTAATGTTTACCAGCCTGATCCCATTTGTGTTTAACGTTTACCAGCCTGATCTCATTTGTATTTAACATTGACCAGCCTGATCCCATTTGTATTTTAACAGTTCCCAGCCTGATCTTATTTATATTTAACATTTACCAGCCTGATCCTATATGTATTTAACAGTTACCAGCCTGACAGTTACCAGCCTGATCTTATTTGTATTTATCATTGACCAGCTTGACCCCATTTGTATTTAACATTGACCAGCCTGATCCCATTTGTATTTAACAGTTGCCAGCTTGATCCCATTTGCGTTTAACATTGACCAGCCTGATCCCATTTTGCATTTGCATTTAACATTGACCAGCCTGATCCCATTTGTATTTAACATCGACCAGCCTGATCCCATTTGTATTTGACATTTAACAGTCTGTTCCCATTTGTATTTATCAATTACCAGCTAGATCTTATTTTTATTTAACATTGACCAGCCTGATCCCATTTGTATTTAACATTTACCAGCTAGATCTTATTTGTATTTAACATTTACCAGCCTGATCCCATTTGTATTTGGTATTGACGAGCCTGATCCCATTAGTTTTTAGCATTGACCAGCCTGATCCTATTTGAATTTAACATTGACCAGCCTGATCCCATTAGTATTTAACATTGACCAGCCTGACCCCAATTGTATTTAACATTTAACAGCCTGATCCCCTTTGTATTTTAACAATTACTAGCCTGATCTCAATAGAATGGTTTCAACAATCCGTTCATTCGTCCCAATATGGTCTTACATAGCCTCTACAATTCTCCCCTGTACCTGTTTGCATGAATCAACACCATTCGTCTCCACCGTCCATGACGAAACTCATTCATGCTTCTTACTGGTTTCTCGTCTTAAAATTGATCTCATTTTGTTAGTACTTTCACTTTTACTAGTTTCTTCAGCTTCTTTAATCAATGCCGAATCATCTCTGCAAGCATCAGCATTTCCACTTTCCATTCACTTTCCAATTTTTGCTTACTCTGGGAGGAAGCCTACTAACTCCTGTTGTAGTTGTTGTTTTTGTTCTTCTTCTAGTTGAGGGGGGGGGGGGGGTTAGGAAAGCACTATACAAAAGCCTAAAAAGGTCTGATAAAGGTGTTCAGTGTTGAGTTGAGGATGCAGGAATTTTAGGATTGGATATTTCTGATTTATTTATGAGAATGAAAATGTAAAAAATAATATGCATTTTAAACAGTATAGAACAATTAGTTCTAATAAAATATAGTGCATTTATTTTAATTTTCGTTGGTGAAACAACGCTGTATTTGACAGTAGATTTAAGTATGCACCTGGAGTAAGCTGGAGGACGGATCACGCCTTGTTCAACTAAAGATCTTTGCATACACACGCACACACAGGTACAGTCCTCTCCCTGTCTTCTCGCATCACTTCAGCCTTGAAGACGCGAGCAGCCATTGCAACATAACTGCAACATAAAGCACCATAGTATCGGCTCCACATCATATACACACACATTCTATCACCCTCTTCCATCTTAAAGACCTTTATATCAGTTTTGTAACAAATTAACCTGGATTGATTATTATAGCTACTAAAACTCTCGTCACAAAAAGTACAACGAACTAACATCGGTGACATTATGTTCGACGCGTAAGTCATTGCATTTCTATAAGGCTTACCCTATCATTCCTATACAGCTTTATCATAGCACTTTTGTGTTTCTCAGGTAGCAGTTTCGAAAACATTTGTTGTCCGTTCTCTTTTCCTCGTGTGTGTGTGTGTGTGTGTGTGTGTTTTGCTTGCGTTTGCATAAATCTGCGGAGATACATCTGTGCAATGTCATGCGGAAGGCGTACGCGCATTAATTCTTCCCTATTGTATATTTATAGACAAATGCCTCCGTCCTCCATCGGTACTCACCGTGGCATTTCGAACTTAACGTCATTAATCTGTAAAGAATATTGACGTGTGGCTTTGTTCTACATTACAGTCCTCCCGTCCTTGTGTTTGACCTTGTGAGACGCGCTCGAGCTCTTTATAGTATACCTGCCTTACGGAAATGTCTTTCATGACGTCGAGAATCTCTCTCTCTCTCTCTCTCTCTCTCTCTCTCTCTCTCTCTCTCTCTCCTTCTTCTTCTTCTTCTTATTTTATGTTACATGCGCAAATTTTAGTTTCAAATTGTTGTTGTTATATCTATGATTTGTCGATGAAATTAAGAGCATAGACAAATGGAATGATAGTTATAAAGAAATATTCTTAAATGAATTATTATTATTATTATTATTATTATTATTATTATTATTATTATTATTATTATTATTATTATTATTATTATTTAAAGAGGAGACAGGAGCCCTAATCCCCCCTGTGCACCACTTAATTGCCTTTAGATAATTGTACCAGAAGGTTACAATGTTCCAGGTTAACAGAAAGGTTTTTGGGGCTGACGTTGCTAGCACACCAAAAGCGATGCCTGAACCTAGCATGCCACTCGTACTCTTTGAGTCTAGTGACAAGTGTAAATGCACTATTGATATCACCTCAATCTTTACGCGAGTCTTTGCCATCACACTGAAGCATTGACGGTTTCCTAAAAAAAGAAATGGAACCGAAGACTTTGCTCTTTTGTGTGAGACTTCGTTAACCTACTTCGGTATGAAATCCTTATATATACTTCTGAAGGTCACCTGATCTGGGTTGTTTAATACTTTATTGGGTACTCTATAAGGGTTGGTGGTCCAGTGACGCTGCAATTCCATACCTCATGGGCGCATGATTTCTATTATATCAGGGCGCATACGCAGAGGGCATCGAATTTACAGGACTGAAGAATATTTCTGCCTTCAGAGCGCCGTGGAGCTAAGGCATAGATGAAGACCTAAAAATGACACGATTGTTTTTTAGGCTGTGGGGCGATGGCGAACATCTGTTCTGGGTGAGAACGACGAGAAGCGATTCGGGAGATTTGTGGAAGTGAAAGCACGGGAATTTCACAGGGATCGTTTGCCTCCCAAGGCGTTGGAGGCGACGGCCATGATAACATTCGTTAGGTAAAAATGGTCTTGGCGCCATTTGGCCAGAAACTCGTTTCTGTGGAAGAAGCTACTTACGGAGCGGAACTGATCTGGAGTGACTTTACAATAGCAAGGCAAGTCATCGTTGTTGATAAAGTCGTTCAACGGTTCTATTTCTTAACTTTTGGATCTCAGTCAAGTATAAATGAAACTGCCTGATCGTGTTGATTTTAAAACCCCTTTAAAAAAATTTTACCCATTCAAAAGAATCTTTTTATTTACACTTTTTTTTTTCTTAGATTTCGAATTTTGTACTTTTCTCGTATTATTGTACAACATTCAACTCTTATACTCATCCTACCGTGAAGCTCACTCTTGTTTTACTTTCGTTTGCGTAATATATATATTTAAATTATGCTCTGGTTTGTATCGTTTCATCAATCAAGTTCATACTCAGAGAAGAGATAGTTATAATAATTGGAATCGTTGCAATAGAGCTACAAGGCTTTCCATCCTACTTGGGACACGTGCTAAAATCTAAGGTCAAATGGAGCGTTGTTTCACCAACGAAAATTAAAATAGATAGACCGTATTTTATTAGAATTAATTGTTCTGTGCTGTTTAACATGCACGTTATTTATTTTTTACATTTTAATTCTAATCAATAAATCATAAATATCCTATCCAAAAATTCCTGTATCTTTAACTCAACGCGAAACACCTTTTTCAGACATTTTTAAGCTCTTGCATAGGCCTTTCCCTACCTCCCAACAAGAACAAAAACAACAGCAATGTAGTTTGTAGGCTTACTCCCCGAGTAAGCGAATAGCTAGAGGAGGAAGATCATGAGAAGCAAGAAAGCATTACGCGGGGGTAACGTTAATAATTTCTCATAACTTCCTATAATTCCTTTGATTTGCTGATGACGAGGCTTTGTTGCGTTTCCGTTCGTCCTTTGACGTCGGTCTTTCAGGTCATTATTTACAGACGGGATTTTTTGTTTGTTTAGTTCTTGTATATGAAATAGTATTGAATCATGTGTGTGCGTTGGTAACTCAAACAGCAGAACCAAATTATATTATAGCATGCATATATATATATATATATATATATATAATATATATATATATATATATATATATATGCATGCATCGAGCTACAAATGTCCTTTAATATCTAATTCACCCTACCTCGGAATTAATATATTTTCATATATGCTTAACCGAAGGGGAATTTTATTAGGCGTAATAGAATTGTCAGCGCCCAGGCACGAACCTAGGACACACACACACACACACACATACATACACACACACACACACACACACACACATATATATATATATATATATATATATATATATATATATATATATATATATATATATATCACAGCCTTCGAACAAGGTTTGCTTATTTACCTTTGTAATATCATGTTTACACGCGCAATACATGTATGTACGTATGTATGTTTGTATATATATAGTATGTGTGTGTGTATTTATGAATATTTATAATTATTTTCAAGGGTGCCTTTTATAATCATATTGTTAGTATTTGTAAGCCTTTCTGTGCACAAATGAAATAAAAAGATTAAACGAAAGTCTCCAATTAAATTATTGTTGTCCACTTAGTCTTGCTGACGCATGAAAGCGTATTCATTGCGAATTGATAACCCATTAGGCAGCATTTGGATGTCTTTAGCAGGGAATGCAGGCGGTAAATAAACTTTAGTCTTTCTGGGAGAGTTATTTAACTTTGGGATACGTTTTTTATATGGGATAAGGTTCAACGTAAATAAAAGTATTAGGGGAAAAAATATGTTAATAATTATTACAATAATTATGATTAACTGTATTGGTGGTAGTGACAGAAGAAAAGCAATAATAATGATAATGATGTGTACAAATTATAATGGTTTACTCACTGTCTTGTCGTATATAAGTTGTTTGATTAGTTTGAAGAATGTGAGGGGGCTCTAATGATGATGCGGTTGGTGTACTTTGCCTGGAATACTCAAGTTTGATGGAGGACGAAATGTGAGGATGTAGTTAACTCGCATCCTCTTTTTACGCCAGGAAGAAAAGAAGAAGAAGAAGAAGAAGAGGAAATGAAAGAAAACCGCAAGAGCTTTGACAAAGGCACAGGAAGTATTTTGCGGTACGGTAGAAGTAATTTTGCCTCTACAGCGTTTGAAGTAGTATTTGGGAAATTAAACGTTTGCTTTTATTTTTATTTTTTTTATTTTTTTATTTATTTTTTCTCAAGATGCAATTTCGAGTAAATAATGACTGACTTACGTGTTGTGTCTGGTATTTCGCGCTGAAAGGCAGATCACGACGGACTTTCATTTTTGTTTCCCTCAGGCGTTGCGCAACAACAAATGAATTTAAAACAGGAAATTAAATGCGCTGGATATCGTCATTCAGGTTTTGATGATGATGTGAGATTGAAGACGAATAAGGTATCGGGCGCAAGTGAATTATGTCCGTGCTGCGTTATGCAACTTCTTTGTCTGGAGTATTGGAGGTTCAGTTGTGTCCTGTGATCAAGGGTATATACTGACATCGAGAACTGAAGATAGAAGTGAAGTTCAGTTTCCGCTGGAACAGGAAGCCAGTTGCGCTTTAACAATTCATATTCATTTAAAAATAATAATTTATAATTCCTGGAGATATTGAGTAACATTTTCCATAACAGAGTGTACCAGGACTGAAAAACAGATGAAAAATATATTCAATATGTAAGTTGTCATTATTATTATTATTTATTATTATTATTATTATTTATTATTATTATTAATGAACATTCTTTCGAATCGGTATCTGGATGTGGGTCACTTGCCAGAGAATTTTTGTCTCAGTTCGACGGTCAGGATTACCACCCGCTTCCCCCAAAGTTTGTATTATGGAAATTTATGTTTGTCTTTAAATCCTGATCTCTGGATTAAAACCAGAGTATGAACGAAGTTTCCTTAATCCCTGGCCAATTTTGCCAGAAATTTCTATTGAATTCTAACCAAGAATTTTTGATTTGTGCGAACAGCATCCAAGACAGTTTTCTCTCAAGATTCATTCTATGTGCTGACACCGATGGAAGAGGCAGTCTCACGCTTTTATCTAATTCGATTCTGATGGCCACAAGAATGGAAGATGTTATTGAAAAATAATGGGGTGTCGGGTTCATTTTTAAACTAATTTTAAGCGGCTGTCGCTTCGTTGTACCCACATAGCGGTTTCGTTCTTTGTTCTGCGATTGAAACATGACTGCAAATTATTTGTAGCATGTTTTCTGATCATTGTGTTTCTTCTTGTGTGGGACATATTTTTGTTTGTATACCTCAGTCACCATACCTCAGTCTGTATACCTCAAGTCTGTATACCTCAGTCTATACCTCAGTATACCTCAATCTGTATACCTCAAGTCTGTATACCTCAGTCAGTATACCTGAGTCTGTGTACCTCAGTCTGTATACCTTAGTCAGTATACCTCAGTCAATATACGTACCTGAGTCTGTAGTCCTCAGTCAGTATGCCTCAGTCTGTGTACCTCACTCTGTATACCTCCGTATACCAAAAGTCTGTATACCTCAGTCAGTAAACGTGAGTCTGTGTACCTCAGTCAGTATATCTCAGTCAGTATACCTCACTCTTTATACCTCAGTCCATTTACCTCAGTCTGTATACCTCAGTCAGCATACCTCAGTCTGTATACCTCAGTCTTATAGCTCTCTTTTAGTCTATCAAACGTCACTGCTCAACGAGAATATAAAAGAACAAACGCTTGAGAGAGAGAGAGAGAGAAAAAAAATGATTTACTTTTTAAACGTCATTGAGAGACAGTAGGAGAAAAATGGTAGAAGAAAAGAACAGTACGAAACGGAGAAAAGGCGACAGTGTTTGCGAACATCGCTCGTTCGATCCCTTGCAACTTAACACGAAACGAGATTGTTTTAAATCCCCTGAGCCTCCGACTTCAGACATAGCACAGACTGAAGTGCGGATAAAGTGAGGCATCACTCGATCATAAAACTTACAGCTCCCGTATTTCGCCCGGATTGGACGTAGTATATCATCATTTCTTGCTGTTTTCTTCGTTTAGTAAATGTCATACGTTGGAGGTGAAGTTTATCCTTATGTTTGTTGAAGGATTTCAAAGGGACCCTTCTCCATTCTAGGTTGGTATTGTTGTTTTTATAGATTATATCTTTTTATTTGGACTTTTTTATACCATTTTTTATTTTTCTTAAGGTCTCTGGCTTCAAAGGAAGTTCCAGTAGAAGAGTTCAGCCTTATTTTCTTGGTTTCAAAAGAAGTGCGAAGGGCAGTATTTATATATATATATATATATATATATATATATATATATATATATATATATATATATATGTATATATGTATTATATATATATATATATATATATATATATATATATATATATATATATATATATTACGGAGAAGTTTTTTTTCCTTTCTCTTTTATGTATGTTTTTGTTTTCTTCAGGGTCATCGCTTCCGCTTTTTAATACTATTTCAAATTCTGCTTCTTTTTCTGAGCTCTTTTTAAAGGGGTTTTTGCTTAAGGGGATTTTCTATTTAAAATTACAGTCAGTAAGCTGTGAAGCATATAGAACATTTTAATGCGATTTTCAACGTATGAGAACTGTAAAAAATAAATTAGTACATCCTAATAGACCGGTAAATCGCAACTGGATCCTGAATCCCAGTTTTCTTGGGCCTTTTAAGTTTTCACTCCAGATGCAGAAGGACAAAAACAAGAAGGGCGGAGAGCCTGTGGTTGGAAGAGCATATAGCGAAAGCTATCAAAAGTAAATTTGAATTTATTATTTAAAGAATCTGATCACTCGACCGGACCGAAGAAGATATCTGGGGGGTGCAAATCCTTCGAGTGGCAGAGCCATTGCTTATTCCAAATATGACCTGAGTTTGACATGGGCATTGGGGGTACTACCCGTCCCATTGGGGGGTCTACCTTAAAGGATGATTTTGGTTGTTCAGGAGTAAGGAAGTAGTTATTCTTATCACGATATCTTTATACCGACCTCTCTCTCTCTCTCTCTCTCTCTCTCTCTCTCTCTCTCTCTCTCTGCGTGTGACTTTTTATGGATTCATCGTCCCGCCTAATTTCTTATCAAAAGATCATCACATCTGACTTGCCAGTGTAAATGTCATGTACAAAGGGAATTTTAAAACAGATTACTTAGAGGGACTCAGAAAGTCGGATGATTCATTGTTCATTAAATCTACTTATTATTTGTTTATTATGAATGAAGCTCACGGGGTGTCGTCATATTTCAAAGAAACACAAGTAAGAACACGGAGGATCTTCAAATTAATTAAGCACACCTGTCGTAAATGTTGTTGTTATTATTATTATTATTATTATTATTATTATTAATTGTTAATTATTATTATTGATTATTATATTATGATTATTATTATTATTATTATTTGATTGATTATGAATGATGATAATGATGATGATGATGATGATGATTATTATTATTATTGTATGCTGGAAGTAAACTATGTTTTAAACATGTTTTATTAAAAGTAATTGCTGCCTCAGTTGCGTTAATTTTGTGAAGATTCTCTATTTTTCTAAGACAAAACAATAATTAGAAAAATAGTGAAGAACCTTTTATAAAATTAACGCAGCTGAGGCAACAATTACTTTTAATAAAACATGTATTATTAATTATTATTATTATTATTATTATTATTATTATTATTATTATTATTATTATCAGACTGAAAATTTGATAACCAGTGTAAGTCCACAAACAATTGTGATACTATCTATTTTAAAAGTCAGTGTGCTGGTTTGATCAGAGTTCTGACACTGATGATTTTGAAAGCTGTGAATCAGAAGTATTTTGGGACATGGGCGTTGACTGTGGTTTAGTAAAAAAAAAATTGAATTTTTTTACATCAACTTAGAAAAATTAAAAATCTTTTTACATTAACTAGGCTTGGATTTAAAAGTAAATAGTTGTTAGCCTTCTTAATACCAACATGTACACGCTCATACCTTGCCGTTAAAGGGCCCTAGTATCACTTATATATGGGCAAGATGAAAATGAATGAAAATATGGGGCTAAGGCTTTTATGCAAACTCATCATCTTCTAGTAATAAAGGAGCCGAGCCTTCGTACTTCTGATTTAATGGCTGACCAGTTTTGAGAGTCTGCAATACCATAACAGACTAAGCCGATTAAAACTCTCGCTCGGAAAGTCTGGAGGCTGATAAAAAGCCTTTAGGAAAGGAATCGATTTCGATTAATTTGTCTGAGGGCTAGTTTTCTGAAAACAAAAACCCGACAGCTGCCTCTGCTTGTGTGTGCGTGTTTATTGTATTATTTTTTTTCTTTCTCCAGAGAGAGAGGTAGACAGCTTTAGTGTTAACTTAATGGAAGAAATCTTGGTAGCCTTTTTTTTTTTTTTTTTTTTTTTTTTTTTTTTTTTTTTTGCCATAGAGATAGGTAGACAGCTTTAGGGATAACTTAATGAAGTAATAGAGGAAATCTAGGTAGCTTTTTTTCAGTTTGATTAAGCCAAAGACTATTGCATTTCCCATTTATATTTGAATTGTTAACCATATGAGGTTAAATTCTACTTTTTCAAGATAACAGACTTTACAGTAAAAACATGTCGGAGGTTTGTGTAGATCAAAATTCCAGATAAGTTAAAAAATAAGAAAAAAAAAATAAAAAAGCTTTCTAAGATGTGGCTAACCAGTTGGAGGACAAAAGTAGCCAAAACATGATCTTTTTGTAGAGAGTAAATGATTTTTCGTTCATACCATCAGTCAGAACAGCAATAAAATGATGTACCTGAATTCTGAGGTCTGAGGTCCATTGCAGTCTTCACAAGGGAAAGATTTAATGTAACTGCGCAGGTCTTATCTTCGGTCTCAGAGTGTAAACATGGATATTATTATTGTATTAGTATGTATACGTAGAGTAGAATACGTTTTTATTTGAGATGTCCTTTTTTTTCAACACCGCTACTATTTAAACGGTTTCAAAAGTGAATCCTTGTTCAATTCTGTGCGGTGTAAAATAGGCAAAAATACTCTTTGTTTAGCAGCATCTATTTCTGTCGACTATGATTGGCATCTCTTATTTTATCCGTTGAAAGACCTTGAGTATTATTAGTAGCTCGAAGGTTAGAATGTCTTATTTTTATTACCCAGAAATTGATCTATTCCATTGGGAACTTTTACGTGTCTCTGTAAGAGGGGTGGGTTTAGAATTGGGAATGTATGTGTAGTATGTGAATGCGACAGGGATTGTTCAGGAAATTACCATTGAATGACATTTTTTTTGTTTTGTTATTAAGAATAAAGAGATTGTTTCTCATCTTTCCAATCTCGGGGTGGATACGAGCGAGTTTCTCTCTCTCTCTCTCTCTCTCTCTCTCTCTCTCCTCGATCACTCGGTCATTGACTTCTTACTGAGAAAGACAAAAGACGCAAAAGATAAAAAAATACAAGGGGGTAGAGGTATATTCCTATGTAGCTGACTGAAGCCAGTGATTTACGCCATTCAATATTCAAAATTGGACCTTTTTCATAGACATTGTTTCATTGATTTGTCTATTCAAATTGTTGTTACCATAGAATAACGTCAATGAAATCATAAATCGAAACCTTATTAAAATCTATGGTCTCCATAGGTGCCACGGTCATTTTTTTTTCTTATGTAGATATTTTGAATATGTTTCTTGAGTTAACTTCATCTTCCTACCTCTTATGTTTCTCTCAAAAGATACATTTTTATCAATCACAAAAGAACTGTTTTTATTTCTCTTTCTCTAACTAAGCAGATCTGCTTGTGTATATTCTCAAAATCTTCTCTCTCTCTCTCTCTCTCTCTCTCTCTCTCTCTCTCTCTCTCTCTCTCTCTCAAAAGAACTCCGTATTCTGTCTCCAAACAACACAAACAACATTTCTTTATTCTCTCAGGCCTTATCCCCCCCCCGCCCCACCCCCCCCCCAGTATATTTTAATCAGCTTTTTTTTTCTCTCTCTTTTAAAGATACTTCAAGATCCGTTTCCAAATAGTACTTATCACTTGTAGTCTACCAAAGAGTATTATTTTTGTATTCTCTCTCTCTCTCTCTCTCTCTCTCTCCTCGCTCTCTCTCTCTCCTTCTTCTTCTTCTTTACCTCCTCTTCCTCCTCCTCTCCTCTCTCTCCTCTCTCTCTCTCTCTCTCCTCTCTCTCTCCTCCTCATTCCTCCTCTCCTCTCCTCCTCCCTCCTCCTCCTGCTTCTCTCTCAAAAGAAATTATCTCTCTCTCTCTCTCTCTCCTCTCTCTCTCTCTCTCTCTCTCTCCTTCTTCTTCTTCTCCATCTTCCATTGAACATCCGGGAAAGTAAATCCTGTTCCCAACTAGGATCCCCATCTACTGCGTCCCTTATCTCCCTGGCGATGCCACGAAGGTTGATAGGTTGAAAGCAGAAGGAGGAAGAGGTCTGGCATCCAAAGGCATAAAGAACTTAACGTACGATCTCTCACTCCCTTTGGTTCGTGCTGTTAGGTCGAATGAGGGCGCCTAACAAGGAGAGATTTGTGGATATGGCTTGTGAGGGATGCGCGTGCGTGCCCGTCTGTGTGCGTGTGTGTGTGTGTTAGTGAAGAGAGAGAGAGAGAGAGGAATTCTTTTCATGACCATTTTTTTTTTACAACGCACACGCTTGGTTATGGCGTGTGAGAACGTATGAGAGAGAGAGAGAGAGAGAGAGAGAGAATTTGGATATTACTATTTTGTTACCGCATACAGATACATACACACACTTTTGAGAGTTCACTCTTAAACCAAATCTCCAACGCAGTATTAGTACGGAGCATTCGTGAAAGGTCAGTACTAACTGCCTAAACAAGCTTTTTCAAAATAAACCCGTGGTTATTTCTGAGACACAAAAGTAAATGTACAAAAATAGACCTGTCGTCTGAGAAGCGTGGGCACCGAATGAGTCCTTTTGTATAAAGATTGAACGGCTGTGTATTCTGACTAAGTATACATAAACACCACGTATCCTTAGTATTTTAGAATTTTGTTTACGAAGACATGGTACGTAAATTTCTCGTGTAAAAATTCCTAATCAATGAAATTTGCAAATATAGGGCTAGTGAAATCGATCCTGTCATATGTTCTGCAGACGACAGTAGTGTTATGTATACATGAATACTTTCGATATCATAAAAAAAATCGACAAAGATGATATCTAGATATGTGTAAACATCCAAATCTTGGAATCTAGAAGATTGTATTTCCCAAGATGTCGAAAGCTGAAATCTTGTCACCCGCAATTAGATTTGTTAAGAAAACTGCCCTCTTTTTGGAGGTGAAGGCAGCATGTTTCTTTATCATTATGCTTCAACTGGTGCTAGGGTATTACTGACTTTTATCAGTGTTCAGTCACTAAAGTTATGCAGTCTGATATCGCATTCCAGATTATGCTAATGCCGTTTACGCTCTTTAGTCGAAATTCGCGGAAAACCCCACACCCCCCCTCTCTCTCTCTCTCTCTCTCTCTCTCTCTCTCTCTCTCTCTCTCTCTCTCCCCCGCGTGATTGGCTTATCAACACGATAGAGCAAATCTGATCCATAGACGATATCTGTGGAAAACCCTACGGTTTTCCAAGAAGTGAAGTTAGCCTTTCGCCTTCTTGCCTCTGACGAACAGCCAATGAAATCTCACGGAGGATTTTGTATCGAGGTTAACACAGACATCTCTGCACGCGGGGATGGGATAAAACCGAACAAGGGCCTCCAATTTTCTGCACCATTTTGTGGTAAGTGAAAATGACACGATATGCGAATCAAAAGTTCTTTCGTATGTATTTTGAATATGTTACGTAACTTCCATCCATGCCTCATGTGCTTCCATTTCCAGGCTCGTTGACCGTTATAGAAAAAAAGGAAAGAAGGTAAAAAATCTTGCAAGAAGTTTGCTTTCGTAAGGGGCTTTAAACATGCATGCAGAGGCCTTTTGCCCTGTTAACATAGTTATATAATCCAAAAAATAGAGGAGATACCTGTTTTCTGCCCTGGAGGTTCCTATTATCCCCCATTCTACCTACCCACTTCCATCTTTCAAGTTAATATTGGATCTGTTGGTATGTTGTAACGATGCCTTTCACCTAGTTATCTGCTGTATGTAATGCCAGGGATTTGGATTCTATTAAAGTAACTTTACAATCTCTGGCTGCAGGATATTACAGAGCTGTTAGCTGCTGCCTCCTGGCCACAAGGTATTATCAACTGCTAGAGAGAGTGCTACAGACCCCCCACCCCACCCTCCGCTGACCCTGACCTCCCAACGTTAACCCCCCCCCCAAAAAAAAAAAAAAATCTAAGGCTCAAACATTCCTTATTGTTTTTATCCAAAATTACAACATCTCGTTTCATTACCGTTCGAAATGTAGGAAAAGACAGTTTTTTTCTCTCTCCATCTTCTTTAAGTGTCAGACGCGAAGGCCACGGCAGCCTGTCACGACAGCATGTAAAGGCAAAGCGCAATTTTGTGAAGAAATAATAAGCAACTTTCCAAAACGTGTGTGATTTGTTGCCGGGTCTGGCAGCTGGAAATTGGGTGTGCAAAATCTCTCTCTGGGTTTGGAGGTCAAAAGGCCACAAGTTGCTGCTTGAAATTTATGTCGAGAACAAGACGTCGAGGAGGAGGATCTTCAGTGGTGGAGTCGAAGGAACCTCCAGACTGAAGTTGGAGGGCAAAAAAAAAAAAAAAAAAAAATATCGGATCAAAAAGGGAAACTTTCAAGGCCACACCTGAGAAAACATATTTGTTAAAAGATTATTCCTCCACGCAAATAAATTCGAAACGCAAAGTGTAATTCCTTTTGGCATTGTAAGAACTAATGATATTAATAACTGTGTCTCTCAAGAACATATCTATAGCACCTTTTTAAACATCGAGTTGTAACAGAAATTAATAAATATATTGTTATGTATACAAGGGGAACTTTCTCATTCTATATAGTGTCCAGCAAGAAATTGTATCATGCTGTTTGCTTCCATTCGGAAATTATACTAAAAGGATTTTTAAGTTGTGGTAATTCTGCCCAGACCTAAGTATGTGTGTATATGTGACTGTATTAAACTGAAAATGCGACCCTCAGTGCGTTGTTGTTGTTGTTGTTGTTAATGCCTGAAATATGTACTGTTTAGTGGAAGGACTGTGTTTAATCTTCTTTTTGACAAAAGATGGATAATTCGAAAACATGCATCATAAAACATGGGGCTGCAGGAAAAGTGTAGAGTTGTTTATAGACGCCTTTATTATCCTTTACAGTAGTAATGTTTCTGTAACTCGTTTCTGAAATTATGAGGTTTATGTATTTCATGTTATTTATCGTTACATATATCGTCTACTAGTCCAACTCTCTTCATTAACTGAATTCTCTTATTTACCTCCTAATGCCACGACACCTTCGTTTTATATGTACTTTTGACTGAGGTCCCTTTTCAGTCTGGCCACTCACTTTAGTATCTCCAAGGTCGAAGCTCATATTTCAATTGCTCTTAAACTTACTGAATCATTGTGTCTAATAATATTCAGGCCTCTGATCCTTTGAGCATAATGTAGCTAATTAAAGTGCATAATAACCTTTCCGGTGAAATCTATGTTAAAACTCATGATAAGCAATTATTCCACCATTACTTATGTTTGTATATAGACTTCATTTTTCTTTAGGTACTGGGTTAATGCGGCTTTTCATAGCAACATTAACTTCAGGGTGGTGACGGCTCTTGTCTACACAAGTTAGGACAGAAGAAACTCTTTTAAGGGAATCGCATAGTGTTTTGGATTCATTGTTTATGCAGTGGCCTTTGTAACTGTCCAGCTTATTGTGTTAATTATCTTCAAGAACGAGAAATGTCTTGAATTTTTTTGTCGCTTGTCATAACTGAGTTTTTATCTATGGCATAAAATATTTTAATTTTTTGCCTGACTATTTTTAATTCATTTTTGTTGAACAATCGTTCATTCTCTCTCAATGTATTTTTTTCCCTTGATTTAGTTTTGTGATCAGTCGATTATTATTATTATTGTTGTTTTTAATTATTATTATTATTATTTTTTTTTTTTTTTGCTCTATCACAGTCCTCCAATTCGACTGGGTGGTATTTATAGTGTGGGGTTCCGGGTGTCATCCTGCCTCCTTAGGAGTCCATCACTTTTCTTACTATGTGTGCCGTTTCTAGGATCACACTCTTCTGCATGAGTCCTGGAGCTACTTCAGCCTCTAGTTTTTCTAGATTCCTTTTCAGGGATCTTGGGATCGTGCCTAGTGCTCCTATGATTATGGGTACGATTTCCACTGGCATATCCCATATCCTTCTTATTTCTATTTTCAGATCTTGATACTTATCCATTTTTTCCCTCTCTTTCTCTTCAACTCTGGTGTCCCATGGTATTGCGACATCAATGAGTGATACTTTCTTCTTGACTTTGTTAATCAACGTCACGTCTGGTCTGTTTGCACGTATCACCCTATCCGTTCTGATACAATAGTCCCAGAGGATCTTTGCCTGATCGTTTTCTATCACTCCTTCAGGTTGGTGCTCGTACCACTTATTACTGCAAGGTAGCTGATGTTTCTTGCACAGGCTCCAGTGGAGGGCTTTTGCCACTGAATCATGCCTCTTTTTGTACTGGTTCTGTGCAAGTGCCGGGCATTCACTTGCTATGTGGTTTATGGTTTCATTTTTTCGTATTGCACTTCCTACATATGGGAGAGATGTTATTTCCGTCTATCATTCTTTGAACATATCTGGTTCTTAGGGCCTGATCTTGTGCCGCTGTTATCATTCCTTCAGTTTCCTTCTTTAGCTCTCCCCTCTGTAGCCATTGCCAATTGTCATCGCTGGCTAGTTCTTTAGTCTGTCTCATGTATTGTCCGTGCATTGGTTTGTTGTGCCAGTCCTCTATTCTGTCTGTCTTTCTCCTGTCTCTGTATATTTCTGGGTCTTCGTCTACTTTTATTAGTCCTTCTTCCCATGCACTCTTTAGCCACTCGTCTTCACTGGTTTTCAGATATTGCCCCAGTGCTCTATTTTCGATGATGACGCAGTCCTGTATACTTAGTAGCCCTCTCCCTCCTTCCTTTCGTGTTATGTGTAGTCTGTCCGTATTTGCTCTTGGGTGTAGTGCTTTGTGTATTGTCATATGTTTCCTGGTTTTCTGATCTATGCTGCGGAGTTCTGCCTTCGTCCATTCCACTATTCCTGCGCTGTATCTGATTACTGGCACTGCCCATGTGTTTATGGCTTTTATCATATTTCCGGCATTGAGTTTTGACTTGAGTATCGCCTTGGGTCTCTGCATATATTCTTTCCTGATTGTGTCCTTCATCTCTTGGTGTTTTATATCCCCTCCTTCCATTATTCCCAGGTATTTGTATCCTGTCTCATCTATGTGTTTGATGTTGCTCCCATCTGTAGTTTATCCTTCAGTTCATTCGTTACTTTGCCTTTTTGTATGTTGGGACTAAGGCGCATTTTTCTATTCCAAACTCCATCCTGATGTCCCCAGATACAATCCTTACAGTCTGGATTAGGGTATCTATTTACCTTGATGCTCTTACCATACAGCTTGATGTCGTCCATGAACATCAGATGGTTGATTCTGTTGCCTCTTTTCTTGAGTTGGTACCCAGCATCCATCTTCTGTAGTACTTTTGTCATGGGAATCATGGCTACTACGAAGAGTAGTGGGTACAGTGAGTCTCCCTGGAAGATCCCTCTCCTGATATTGACCTCTGCTAGTCTTATTCCAGAGCTTGTAAGTATTGTATTCCAGTTGCGCATTGTATTTTTGAGGAAGCTGATGGTGTTTTCCTCTGCCCCATATATTTTCAGGCATTCTACTAGCCATGTGTGTGGTATCATGTCGAAGGCTTTCTTTTAGTCTATCCATGCCATGCTTAGGTTGGTTTTCCTTCTCCTGCTGTTCTTCATTACCATTTTGTCTATCAGGAGCTGGTCTTTTGTGCCCCTACACTTCCTTCTGCAGCCTTTCTGTTGGTGGGGGATGGTGTTTGTCTCCTCTAGGTAGTTGTATAGCCTTTCACTGATGATACCTGTTAGTAACTTCCACATTATTGGTAGGCAGGTGATAGGCCTGTAGTTACTGGCTATATTTCCCTTACTCTTGTCTTTTTGTACTAAGGATGTTCTTCCTGTGGTCATCCATTTGGGTGCTTGGTGATTTGAGATACAATGCTGGAGTTATTCTGCTATTCGTGGGTGTAGGGCCTTGAAGTTTTTGAGCCAGTATCCATGGACTTCATCGGGACCTGGGGCTTTCCAGTTTGGCATTTTCTTTAGTCGGTGTCTGACTGTGTCTGTCGTGATCTCTGTGAATCTTTGTTTTATTCTCCCTGTTTCTTCTTCCTTTGACTTCCTGGAGCCATGTTGCATGTTTGTTGTGTGATACCGGATTGCTCCATATGTTTTCCCAGAGTCTCTTACTTGGTTCGGCTTCAGGAATTTCTGGGTGGTTGTCTTCCCCTCTTAGTTGGCTGTATAGTCTTTTCTGGTTGGTTCCGAATAGTTTGTTCTGTTGGTATCCCTTATTCCTGTTCATGTACCGTTGGATCTTATGTGCTTTGGCCTTAAGTCCTCTGTTTTACGTCTTCTATTGTGTTGTTTAGTCCCCTCTCTTGTACTTTGTATTTCTCGTTGAGTTCCTCCCTTGTTTTCTTGCTTCGTAGCCTTTTTTCTACCATCTCTTTCAGTTTACTCAAGTCAGATCTCATCACCATGATTTGCTTTTCCAGGCGCCTTTTCCAAGGAGGTTGCTGTTTTGGTTTCTGTTGGGTTTGTTGTGCTGGTGGTGTTGGTGTTCGGATTCCCATCAGTTCTGCTACTAATCTTGCTCCTGCATATGTCAAGTTATTTGTTTCTGTGATACTGGTGTGTGTATTATGCCCATTATTTCATTGACCTCACTTTGTTTTTCTCTCGTAATTTCTTGGTGTTGTAGGCTTTCATGGAGGGGATCTTTGTTCTCTCTGTATCTGGCTCCATCCATTGTCTAATCTTTTCTACCCATTCCGTCTTCTCTGTTACTTCGTCGGTGTTTCTTCGTGTGTCGTTGTTTGATACCTCATCCTCCCTGTCGTGCTTCTGTGGCATCGTCTACTCAAGTCGCTCTTCGTCGTAATTCGTGTCGTTGTTTGATACCTCATCCTCCCTGTCGTCTTCTGTGGCATCGTCTCTCAGTTCGTCTTCGTCTTCGTGTAATTCGTTGTCGTGTGACATTTCCCT
>NC_087206.1:65183197-65193197 GCF_015104395.2 Macrobrachium nipponense | reverse complement strand
ATATATATATATATATACGATTATATATATATATATATATATATATATATATATATATATATATATATATATATATATATATATACGTATATATATACACAAGAGGGAGAGGGAGGGATATGGAGATTAGTGGAAGTGAGCGTCTAGACATGTCAAATGCATGATTAATGACTCGTTTTATTGCCTGTCCCGTTACTTCTTCTGTAAGGGAAAGCAAAATGATAGATGATGCTGCATGCAACGATAAGTGGAGAGATAGATAGATAGATAGAGAGAAAGAGAAAATTGTAAGTTATCTAGAGGATGAGAAAGAAAAATGATTTCCTGAAAGACTTTCGTTGCAAGTATCTCTCTCTCTCTCTCTCTCTCTCTCTCTCTCTCTCTCTCTCTCTCTCTCTCTCTATCATGAGCCAAGTCACCTCTCCCCCGTTATTTGACCGAAAGAAATTCACCGTTATTTTGATTGCATATACTTATCTCATTTTTACTGCACTTGATTTGGATTTGCGTGATGTGGCCTCTTTTTTGTTGGCCGGCGGCGGCGATATCAGTCCGTCCACGACAATGAATCGACCCATTGGTTAGAGATTTTTTTTATTTCTGTAACGTGCGTGTGTTTAGATGTGTACAAGGTGTCCATAAAGTCCCAGTACCATACACAAGTATTTATGGATTGTAATGGTACTGGGACTTTATGGACGCCCTGTATGTATATATATATATATATATATATATATATATATATATATATATATATATATATATATATATATTGATCGTACAATGTTTTCAGTTCTTTGACCAGCGTGGGCTCAAATCTTACACATTACGAAATATTTATTCATTCATTTTTTTTTCTGGTTCTCAGTCCTTCCTTGGAAAACATATTCAGGAATGTAGATGATATATATTATATATATATATATATATATATATATATATATATATATGATATATATCTAATAAAAGGAGCCCATAAAAACACCAAAATGTAGAGAGAAAAGTACTATATTTCAGAGCTGCTGTCTCTCTCTTCAGGTATATGAATGAGAAAAGTTTACAGAAAAGGTGGTATTTTATACCAAGAGATTCGTCCACAAGTAAGCCAATTTAGGTCACACGCTGATAATCTTCCTTTAATCTTCTTAGCGTTGGTTGAATGAACACTGCGTCGACGATGTCTGATGTACCAATTCCCTTTTGAGATGTTCATTACCTGCTTCTCTTTTATTAGGCCGATTCCATCATTTGACTCTTGTACCGGCAGTTGCTGCTATAAATTACACGTGACATATTCCAGTTTATTCTATGGTTATGTTCATTTATATGATTGAAAATTGCCGAGTTCTGTTGTCCATACCTAACTGACCGTTTGTGTTGTATTAATCTCTGGGGAAGTGATTTACCTGTAAATCCGATGTAAGATTGGTCACAGTCCTGCATGGGATCTCATATACCCCCGAGTCTTTGGGCGATGTCTTTTGTTGGACGTTAATCAGGGATTTGGCTAAGGTATTTGGTAGGTAAATGCAAAAGGGTTGGATTTCCCAAGGGTGTGAGTTACTCTCTTAATCGTCTCCAGGTGGGGAATTTTTATTTTATTGTTGGTGTGTCTCTGGTCTTGTCTTTAGGGGGTCGGTAGAAAATTACGTTTGCTTTTTGAATTGCTTTCTCAATTATATGGTCAGGATACTTTAAAGATGAGAGTTGCTTGCGAATTAGTTCAAATTCTTTTTCCAGGAAATCTGGGGAACAAATTCGTAAGGCTCTTAAGAATAGGTTGCTAGCTAGACTTATCTTGATAGTATGTCATGATAGCTAAAGTAGTGAATATATGAAAGTGAAAACGTTGGTTTTCTGTATATGGTAAATTTGCATTCTGTCGTGTCTCTGATTATTAAAACATCAAGAAAAGGAATTTTGTTGTCTGTTTCCCATTCAACTTTAAAATTTGATGCTGGGCACTAATGCGTTTAATTTTGAGAGGAATTCATTAAAATTACCCCACTTATTATCCCAACCAAAATGTTAGTATGTCATCCACGTATCTCATCCACAGCATGTTTTTGGGTTTTATTGCATTTATTACTGTAGTTTCAAAGTATTCCATGTACAGATTGGCTAAAATAGGACTTAAAGGACTACCCATACTACACCCGCAATTTTGCTTGTAGAATGATTCCCCGAATGAAATACGTTATTAGATGCACATAATTCAACTCAACTTTTATTATTTTGTCAAGTGCAAAGGGAAATGATCTGAATAGGGGATAATTTTTCCCTTAAAAACTGAAGAACGTCCTGTACTGGTACTTTTGTGAATAGGGAGTCTACGTCAAGGCTTAAAAGTTTTATGTTGTGAAGTGGTATATGTGCTTCTCTGAATTTGTGACAAAAGTCTTCCGAATGTTTGATGTGACTGGGAGAAAAAAGTGCCTAAAAAAGGAGAAAGGAGGCCAGCTAACCATTTAGAAATTTGTAATTGAAAGCTCCGGCGCATGAAACGATGGGTCTGAATGGAAGATTGTCTTTGTGAGTTTTGGGAAGACCATAAAAGTAGGGTAATTTAGGATTAATTACTTTAAATTTCTCTAATAGTTCAATACTCTTTTTGTCTTGGCCAATTAATCTTACTTTCCGAAAAAATTCTGTGGGAACGTTCTGGAGGGGATTTTTCGTCAGTTTTTCGTAAGTATTTGTGTCGCTAAGGAGCTGGTTGATTTTGTCGAGGTAGAAGTCTTTGTCCATTATTACAATTTTGCCGTCTTTGTCGGATCTACTTATTATAACATCTAACTTTTTTAGCGAGTGGATGGCTATCATGAATCTGCGGGGAACAGGATATTTCTTATGAAGGTCAGTTAAAGCATTTAGTAACACTCCTTTTAAACATATCTCTTCACGGCTGTAGTTTTTGTCAGATATTGAATTTATCAAAAGCCACTATGAAGTCTAGGTTGTTTTTGCGGTCTGGCATTAGGGCAAAGGATAAGCCTAAATTTAAAACTAAATGTTGATTTACAGTAAGGGGGGTGTTGGATAAGTTTAAAACTTTGTCTTGTTGTTCAAGATTATTCCATGCGCTATTATCTATTAGGTTAATTTAACTGGCGTAATAGTCTGTTGGAATGAGTCACGCTATTATAGGCAGCAATGTCGGAACAGAATGAAATCAGATACCTGTATACGTGGTCCGTAGTGAGGAGGCGAAGATTAGATTGAGTTCCATATATCACTCTGCGTAGCACGAAGATGTCGTTTCTCGTATTGGTGATTCTTTCTTCCAGGAAAATCTGTTGATAGAGGGAAGGGGTTTGATTGCAGAGTCCATCTCCCGAATCCGTACATTTTGGAAGTACTTGTTCTTTGAGGCATTCTTCCAAAAAGTGTTTTTGGTTTTTCAGCGGTGTAGTCTGTTCAGTTCTTTTTCAAACTTGCGGAAAACTGGCTTGACTTCTGGAAGTGAGTGAAGAATCGTGGAAAGGCGGTTGAATTCCATAATGGGCTGACAATGACTGTAAAGGTGTTCTGTAACAACAGAATTCCATCTAATTAAAGGAGCCCATAAAACCACCAAAATGTAGAGAGAACGTACTATATTTCAGAGACTGCTGTTCTCTCGCCGGTTCATATTTGAATGAGAAAAGTTTACAGAAAAGGTGGTATTTATACCAAGAGATTCGTCCACATTGCTGCCTATAATAGCGTGACTCATTCCAACAGACTTTTACGCAAGTTAAATAACCTAATAGATAATAGCGCATGGAATAATCTTGAACAACAAGACAAAGTTTTAAACTTATCCAACACCCCCCCTTACTGTAAATCAACATTTAGTTTTAAATTTAGGCTTATCCTTTGCCCTAATGCCAGACCGCAAAAACAACCTAGACTTCATAGTGGCTTTTGATAAATTCATATCTGACAAAAACTACAGCCGTGAAGAGATATGTTTTAAAAGGAGTGTTTACTAAATGCTTTACTGACCTTCATAAGAAATATCCTGTTCCCCGCAGATTCATGATAGCCATCCACTCGCTAAAAAAGTTAGATGTTATAATAAGTAGATCCGACAAAGACGGCAAAATTGTAATAATGGACAAAGACTTCTACCTCGACAAAATCAACCAGCTCCTTAGCGACACAAATACTTACGAAAAACTGACGAAAAATCCCCTCCAGAAACGTTCCCACAGAATTTTTTCGGAAAGTAAGATTAATTGGCCAAGACAAAAAGATAGTATTGAACTAGAGAAATTTAAAGTAATTAATCCTAAATTACCCTACTTTTATGGTCTTCCCAAAACTCACAAAGACAATCTTCCATTCAGAAACCCATCGTTTCATGCGCCGGAGCTTTCAATTACAAAATTTCTAAATGGTTAGCTGGCCTCCTTTCTCCTTTTTTAGGCATTTTTCTCCCAGTCACATCAAACATTCGGAAGACTTTTGTCACAAATTCAGAGAAGCACATATACCACTTCACAACATAAAACTTTTAAGCTTGACGTAGACTCCTATTCACAAAAGTACCAGTACAGGACGTTCTTCAGTTTTTAAGGGAAAAATTATCCCCCTATTCAGATCATTTCCCTTTGGCACTTGACAAAATAATAAAGTTAGTTGAATTATGTGCATCTAATAACGTATTTTTCTTCGGGGAATCATTCTACAAGCAAAAATTCGGGTGTAGTATGGGTAGTCCTTTAAGTCCTATTTTAGCCAATCTGTACATGGAATACTTTGAAACTACAGTAATAAATGCAACAATAAAAACCCAAAAACATGCTGTGGATGAGATACGTGGATGACATACTAACATTTTGGGATAATAAATGGGGTAATTTTAATTAATTCCTCTCAAAATTAAACGCATTAGTGCCCAGCATCAAATTTAAAGTTTGAATGGGAAACAGACAACAAAATTCCTTTTCTTGATGTTTTAATAATCAAGACACACAGAATACAAATTTACCATATACAGAAAACCAACGTTCTCACTTTCATATATTCACTACTTTTAGCTATCATGACAATACTATCAAGATAAGTCTAGCTAGCAACCTATTCTTAGAGCCTTACGATTTGTTCCCCAGATTCCTGGAAAAGAATTTGAACTAATTCGCAAGCAACTCTCATCTTTAAAGTATCCTGACCATATAATTGAGAAAGCAATTCAAAAAGCAAACGTAATTTTCTACCGACCCCCTAAAGACAAGACCAGAGACACACCCAACAATAAAATAAAAATTCCCCACCTGGAGACGATTAAGAGAGTAACTCACATCCTTGGGAAATCCAACCCTTTTGCATTACCTACCAAATACCTTAGCCAAATCCCTGATTAACGTCCAACAAAAGACATCGCCCAAAGACTCGGGGTATATGAGATCCCATGCCAGGACTGTGACCAATCTTACATCGGATTTACAGGTAAATCACTTCCCCATGAGATTAATACAACACAAACGGTCAGTTAGTATGGATACACAAACGCGGCTATTTTCAATCATATAAATGAACATAACCATAGAATAAACTGGAATATGTCACGTGTAATTTATAGCAGCAACTGCCGTACAAGATCAAATGATGGAATCGGCCTAATAAAAGAGAAGCAGGTAAGAACATCTCAAAAGGGAATTGGACATCAGACATCGTCGACGCAGTGTTCATTCAACCAACGCTTAAGAAGATTAAAGGAAGATTATCATCCGCGGGGGTGACCTAAATTGGCTTACTTGTGGACGAATCTCTTGGTATAAATACCACCTTTTCTGTAACTTTTCTCATTCATATACCTGAAGAGAGAGACAGCAGTCTCTGAAATATAGTACTTTTTCTCAAATCTTACATTTTGTGTTTTTATGGGCTCCTTTTATTAGATGGAATTCTGTTGTTACAGAACACCTTTACGCAGTCTTTATATATATATATATATATATATATATATATATTATATATATATATATAATGGATATGGGAAGCGTTGCTCTCAACCAACATACAACAAGGAGCTGAAGGAGAGGTCATGTTTTTAATATTCCTACACTACCCAAGTTGGCATTTTACTTCAGTATTCCTTTTATTCATGATAAGTCCTTTTATGTTCAGTTAAATGACCTTATTCACCGACACTTTCCGGCAGTTAACAGTAGAGTTATACCAAAGAACCCGTTAACCATTGCTTCTCTTTTTAAACATAAAGACAAACTAAGTTCCTTGATGACTTCCAATGTCGTTTATTTATATACTTGCCCCAAATCTAAGGTGGGGAAATATGTGGGGGGCTTCTCGTCGCCTACTGAAAGTCAGAATTGATTGTCATCGGGGAGTTAGTTACAGAACAGGCAATAAATTAACTAATCCTGAATTTTCTAATGTACGTGATCATGCCAAAAAATATAAACAAGATATTGAATATAAACATTTTTAATTCTCTCCAGAGCCACCTCACCTCATCAATTAGCAATAACCGAATCGTTATATATTAAGAAGCTTGTTCCTCCTTTAAACAATCAAACTACCTCCACAACACTGTACCTGTCTTGAGTGTGCCCCTGTTTCTGTTTTTTATGTCATTAGGTCCTTGGTTCCCGTCCTGAAAGGTAGCGGTCTATTTCTTTCATTCTGTCTGTTGCATTTTAGTTTTTTTTTTAATTTTTTAATTTTTTAATTTTTGTTTAAAGTGTAAATATTTTTTAAATTGTAAATTTCTTAATTCTTAAGTCTTTGTAATATTTTTATATATTATAATTACGTTTTTCAGCTTTGAAAATGAGGCGGTGTCCTCGAAACATCAGCATGTTTAATAAATGGACAATTACTAGTACGTGACGTCTCAATTCAGCTCCTTGTTGTATATATATATATATATATATATATATATATATATATATATATATATATATATATATAATATATATATATATATATATATATATATATATATATATATATATATATATATGTGTGTGTGTCTGTGTGTAGTGTATGTACATACATACGTACATCAGTTTACATTACAGTTGGAGTGGCTCGCTAAAGAAAGAGCTTTCAGGTCCTGATCAATTCTTCAGGGATGAAATTGACAGCCCCGTGTTATTATTTTCCTCGAACGAAGATTGGTTAGCGAATAGGGCAGCTATAACTAGGATCATTCGATCGACCTTATTATTATTATTATTATTATTATTATTATTATTATTATTATTATTATTATTATTATTGTTTAGAATAATCCCAATGTGCTGGTCTACCGCATCCATATTTACACACGTATATATACGTATGTATAAATGTATATATTTATATACACATACTTACATACGTGAATGCACAATACAATACAAATAATTCTTATCCATATATCAGACAGTTGCGTTCGAAATACATTTGACAGCCCAGAAGATGCTAAATGCCAAAATTCTCAAAAAGGAAAACTGGCAATGTAAATAAAAACAAGCTGCGTAACATGCCAATCCCCTGCCAAACTGGACAGGTGGAAAGATGAATGTGCCGGTTCAAACGAAATATCTTTACACGGACGCTTTGCCATGAAAAATTGCGAACTCTGTAGAATTATGCATGAAAATATATAAGAAAACGTGTTAATGGAGTAACGTATTCCTGATTAAGAAATCGCACATCTAAATAGCCTTAAATCAGTCAATCAGTAGTATGTATATATATATATATATATATATATATATATATATATATATATATGTATATATATATATATATATATATATATATATATATATATATATATATATATATAGATATATATATATCATCATCATCCATCATCATCATCATCATCATCATCATCATCCGTTGCTAATCCACTGCAGGACAAAGCCTCAGACATGCCCTTCCACTCCCTTCTCTTAATGGTCTTTCTATGCCAGTCTATACCAGCAAATTTTCTCAGCTCGTCAATCCATCTCTAGGGACCAATCCACACACACACACACACACACACACATATATATATAATATTATATATAATATATATATATATATATATATATACACACACAGACAGAGAGAGAGTAATTCCATTACATAGAAATAATATGAAATTTATCCCGTGAAGTTCTTTGAAGTTCTCTGCCAACTTCATTTTTTCCTGATTCCTATGACCTAGACAGTCTTACACGTGCCAGTGACCAGTTGTCAAGATTGCTGTTATGATTCGAATCAGTATTCTGTGAGAGATCTGCTTATTTTGTCCAAAAATGTCCTGAGAATCATTCCCTATTTCCTATTAATTTTTATTGTTTTTGATCCTAGACCATACCCACCCTACGTAAAGTCCACCACGCGGTAGTGCCATCGACTGAACAGGATGCCAATGGGCAGTGGCACTCCTACTCTTGACCCAACCATGCGCAGATTAGTTTTTCCCCTTATAAGCACCTCATAAAGGAGGAGGGGCTAGGGGTGGAGGGTGTGGGTATCGGCGTGACCTCATAGGTAGGTGTGAAAGGTCAGATTTTATTGCCCATAACTCGAGTGCCTAATCGCAGGCGTTATCTTGAATTACTTGTAGATGAATGCTTTAAGGGCTCGGGTGTGTTTGCACTGGCGCGCACCAAGGAGTCCCATGTTTGTAAAGGCGTGTTTGCTTATGACGTGTTTGCGCGTTGGAAGTTCGAGATAAATTACTATTAGATGAACGGCCTGCCTTCTTCTTCTTCTCCCCATTCCCCCCTCGCCCCCCCTCCCCGTCTCTATATCCACCACCCCTTCCTTGATTTAGGTGGTTCCTCGGCGCTCCAGACAAATGGGTTTATTTACGTGAGCACCAGCCATCTGGCCCCGTCTTTCAGAGGCTTACGGAGTCGCTCCGTAATCATCCCCCCCAAGTCAAAGTTTGGATGTTTCTCTTTTCTTTTCGGTCGTTACCGTCAAACGGAGGTGAAATGGCAGATACATACGTATTACAGTTCGAGAACATTGTGTGGGTTTGAGTATGTCTTTGCTGTGGGCGTTTGAAACGCAGCTTAATTATTATATCGATCGAGGCTCAAGCGTGCGTTCAAGTTCTGGTGTCCAAGTTTTTAACATTCCAGTAGTTTTTAGAAAAAAGGATTAATGTTATTTATTATTGATGAAATATATTTAGGAAAAGGATATGTTTGAATTTAGGTATGATGGGAAATAGTAGTTTTTTAGGAAAAGGATTAATGTTTGAATTTATTATATGAGGAGTGGGAAATAGTAGTTTTTAGGAAAAGGATTAATGTTTGAATTTATTATATGAGGAGTGGGAAATAGTAGTTTTTAGGAAAAGGATTAATGTTTGAATTTATTTATATGAGGAGGGGGAAATAGTAGTTTTTAGAAAAAGGATTAATGTTTGAGTTTATTTATATGAGGAGGGGGAAATAGCAGTTTTTAGAAAAAGGATTAATGTTTGATTTTATTTATATGAGGAGGGGGAATTAGTAGTTTTTAGAAAAAGGGATTGATGTTTGAGTTTATTTATATGAGGAGGAGGAAATAGTTTATAAAAAAAGGGATTAATGTTCGAGTTTATTTATAGGAGGAGGGGGAAGTAGTAGTTTTTAGAGAAAGGGATTAATGTTTGAGTTTATTTATATGAGGAAGGGTAAAGTTTGCAAATGCGTGTTTGAGGGATATGTGTTTGAGTTACATCTGTTTGGAAAATGGTATACAGTTCAAAATGGTCTGTTGAATCCTTAGAGATGGGGGGGGGGGGCGGTGTTGAACATGTCTGCACAATTCAAGACCAGTCACTGCTGAAACAGTCTGTCGTAATCAGTTTCCCCGTCTTGCCGTCTTGATTGATGACATAATTTACTTTTAACTATAGACAGGTCAATCGAATCGGGACACATATACTTGAATACATCACAAAAATGAATGATTGAAAATAGCTGATCAAGCCTGTTGACTCTTGTGCTATAGTAGATTCACATCAGCCGTGCATCTGATGTCTAGGCCAGTCCCTTACGACGCTCCTGATTGG
>NC_087206.1:65158197-65178197 GCF_015104395.2 Macrobrachium nipponense | reverse complement strand
TGCAGTTATTAAATCGCTTTCTTTCTTCTCCTTTCATGTGTTTAAAAGGAAGCGAGTGCAGTTATTAAATCCTCTTTCCTTTTCCTTTCATGTCTTATAAAAGGAAGCGAGTGCAGTTATTAAATCCTCTTTCCTTCTCCTTTCATGTGTTATAAAAGGAAGCGAGTGCAGTTATTAAATCCTCTTCCTTTCCTTCATGTGTAATAAAAGGTGAGTGAGTGCAGTTATTAAATCCTCTTTCCTTCTCCTTTCATGTGTTATACAAAAGGAAGCGAGTGGGGCAGTTATTAAATCCTTTTCCTTCTCCTTTCATGTGTTATAAAAGAAGTGAAGTGCAGTATTTAAATCGTCTTTCCTTCTCCTTTTCATGTGTTATAGAAGAGAGTGCAGTTTTTAAATCAAATCTTTCCTTTCTCCTTTTCATGTGTTATAAAAGGGAGTTGAGTGAGTTATTAAAATCCTCTTTCCTTTTTCCTTTCATGTTTTATAAAAGGAAAGCGAGTGCAGTTATTAAATCCTCTTTCCTTCTCCTTTCATGTCCTATAAAAGGAAGCGAGTGCAGCCACAGTTATGAATCCTCTTTCTTCTCCTTTCATGTGTTTATAAAAGGAAGCGTGTTTGCACTAATTATTATCCTCTTTTCTTCTCCTTTCATGTGTTATAAAAGAAGCGAGTGCAGTTATCAAATCGTCTTTCCTTCTCCTTTCATGTGTTATAAAAGGAAGCGAGTGCAGTTATTAAATCCTCTTTCCTTCTCCATTCATGTCTTATAAAAGGAAGCGAGTGCAGTTATTAAATCCTCTTTCCTTCTCCATTCATGTGTTATAAAATGAAGCGAGTGCAGTTATTAAGTACTCTTTCCTTCTCCTTTCATGTGTTATAAAAGGAAGCGAGTGCAATTATTAAATCCTCTTTCCTTCTCCTTTCATGTGTTATAAAATGAAGCAAGTGCAGTTATTAAATCCTGTTTCCTTTTTTCATGTGTTATAAAAGGAAGCGAGTGCAGTTATTAAATCTTCTTTCCTTCTCCTTTCATGTGTGTTTATACAAGGACGTGAGTGCAGTAATTATCCTCTTCCCTTCTTCCATTCATCGTGTTTAAAAGCAGCGGTGCAGTTATTAAATCCTCTTTCCTTCTCCATTCATGTCTTATAAAAGGAAGCGAGTGCAGTTATTAAATCCTAATTCCTACTCCATTCATGTGTTATAAAAGGAAGCGAGTGCAGTTATTAAATCATCTTTCCTTCTCCTTCATGTTTTATAAAAGGAAGCGAGTGCAGTTATCAAATCGTCTTTCCTTCTCCTTTCATGTGTTATAAAAGGAGCGAGTGCGTTATTAAATCCTCTTTCCTTCTCCCAATTTCCATGTTCCCCCTTTTTTTTTTTTTTATAAAAGGAAGCGAGTGCAGTTATTTATCTCTTTAATTCATCAATCATATGTATAAAATGAAAGCGAGTGTCAGTTATTAATAATCTTACTTCTCTTTCATGTGTTCTAAAAGGAAGCGAGTGCAATTATTAAATCCTCTTTCCTTCTCCTTTCATGTGTTATAAAAGGAAGCGAGTGCAGTTATTAAATCCTCTTTCCTTCTTTCATGTGTTATAAAAGGAAGCAAGTGCAGTTATTAAATCCTCTTTCCTTCTCCTTTCATGTCCTATAAAAGCAAGTGAGTGCAGTTATTAAATCCTCTTTCCTTCTCCTTTCATGTCCTATAAAAGCAAGTGAGTGCAGTTATTAAATCCTCTTAACTCCTCCTTTCATGTCCTATAAAAGGAAGTGAGTGCAGTTATGAAATCCTCTTCCTTCTCCTTTCTGTGTTATAAAAAGGAAGCGAGTACAAGTTAAATTAAATCCTTTCCTTTCCTTTTCCTTTCATTGTGTTTATAAAGGAAGCGAGTGCAGAATTATTAAATCCTCTTTCCTTCCCCTTCAAAATGGTTATAAAAGGAAGCGGTGAAGTTTATTTTTGAATCCTCCTTTTCCTTCTTTCATGTTTTATAGAAGGAAGCTGAGTGCAGTTATTAAATCCTCATTCCTTCTCCTTTCATGTGTTATAAAAGGAAGCGAGTGCAGTTATTAAATCCTCTTTCCTTCTCATTTCATGTTATAAAAGGAAGCGAGTGGCAGTTTATTAAATTCCTCCTTTCCTTCTTCTTCAACTTTACCTATTTAAAAGAGTGAGTGCAGTTAATTTATTAAATCCTTTCCTTTCCTTTCCTTTCCTTTCATGTTTCCTTATTAAAAGGAAAGTGAGAGGCCAGTTATTAAAATTAAATCTTTCCTTTCTGCTCCTTTCATTGTGTATAAAAGGAAGTGAGTTACAGTTCTTAAATCCTCCCTTTCCTTTTCCTTTCCATGTGTATAAAAAGGAAGCGAGTGCAGTTATTAAATTCCTCTTTCCTTCCCCTTTCATGTATAAAAGGAAGCCGGGGTTATTAAATCCTCTTTCCTTCTTCCTTTCATGTCCTATAAAAGAAGGCGAAAGTGCCATGTTATTAAATCCTCTCTTCTCATTGTTTTATGTTATAAAGGAAGCGAGTTTCAGTTATTATCAAATCCTTTCCTTTCTCTTTTATGTCCTATAAAAGGAAGCGAGGTCAGTTATAAATCAAACCTTTCCCTTCTCCTCCATTGTACTATAAAAGGAAGAGAGTGCAGTTATTAAATCGTCTTTCCTTCTCCTTTCATTTGTTATAAAAGGAAGCGAGTGCAGTTATTAAATCCTCTTTCCTTCTCCTTTCATGTCCTATAAAAGGAAGCGAGTGCAGTTATTAAATCCTCTTTCCTTCTCCTTTCATGTGTTATAAAAGGAAGTGAGTGCAGTTATTAAATCCTCTTTCCTTCTCCTTTCATGTGTTATAAAAGGAAGCGAGTGCAGTTATTAAATCCTCTTTCCTTCTCCTTTTATGTGTTATAAAAGGAAGCGAGTGCAGTTATAAATCCTCTTCCCTTCTCCTTTCATTTCCTATAAAAGGAAGCGAGTGCAGTTATTAAATCCTCTTTCCTTCTCCTTTCATGTGTTATTAAAGGAAGTGAGTGCAGTTATTAAATCCTCTTTCCTTCTCCTTTCATGTCCTATAAAATAAAGCGAGTGCAGTTATTAAATCCTCTTTCCTTCTCCTTTCATGTGTTATAAAAGGAAGTGGGTGCAGTTATTAAATCCTCTTTCCTTCTCCTTTCATGTGTTATAAAAGGAAGTGAGTGCAGTTATTAAATCCTCTTTCCTTCTCCTTTCATGTGTTATAAAAGGAAGCGAGTGCAGTTATTAAATCCTCTTTCCTTCTCCTTTCATGTGTTATAAAAGGAAGTGAGTGCAGTTATTAAATCCTCTTTCCTTCTCCTTTCATGTGTTATAAAAGGAAGCGAGTGCAGTTATTAAATCCTCTTTCCTTCTCCTTTCATGTTATAAAAGGAAGCGAGTGCAGTTATTAAATCCTCTTTCCTTCTCCTTTCATGTGTTATAAAAGGAAGCGAGTGCAGTTATTAAATCCTCTTTCCTTCTCTTTTGTGTTTATAAAAGGAAGCGAGTGCCAATTATTAAATCCTCCTTTCCTTCCTCCCTTCATGTGTTATAAAAGGAAGCGAGTGCAGTTATTAAATCCTCTTTCCTTCTCCTTTCATGTGTTATAAAAGGAAGTGAGTGCAGTTATTAAGTCTGCAGATGGGTTGTTGTCTTTCCTTGGTTCGTTGCTGAATTTGTTGATAAATTCCTAGGGTATTTTGAGAGCATTTGGGATTGATCCTTTATTTTGGAAGTACACTCTTGAACATTCCTTTTTTTTCTCTCTCTTTTTTTTTTAAAAAAGGCGACATTTCGAACCTCACTAGTTATTTTTTATATAATTTTTACTTCTGCTATACCTGTGTTATTTGTAACTCCACTCACAGCTCTACACCTCTCCCTCTAGAACACCTTGAGTCTAGTAGACTGCTCTTAACTTTTTCTACTCATATCTGGTCATGTTCACTTAAGAACTTCTGGGAAAGTTACGTCGTTGCTGTTGTTGACATCTGTAAGGTTTTCGGCAGATGCTGGCGTAGAACGTTTAAGCTAATATCTTAATTTTTAGCCTTTTTTCTTGTTCATTTGAAGTTATTTTGAGATTTCTTATTTATAATCTGACTCCATCTAGCATTTCCCAGGTTCTAATAATGTTGTTTATTGCTCTCTATCGTTAAAATTCTTCAAATATTTTGTCATAGCTCTTTTCTGGAGATGATCCCACATTTTACAGACATTCTCCATTTTATCGCTTAATCGAGGAGTAAGCCTACAAACTATTTTGTGTTGTCGGGGTGGCGGAGCTCTCATGGGAAAGCCTTTAAAGGTTAAAAGATACAGGCATTTTAGGATAGGATATTTATGATTTATTTGTCAGATTGAAAATGTAAAAAAATAAATAATGTGCATGTTTAAACAGTGCAGAAAAATTATCTCTAATAAAATATAGCGTAAATATTTTAATTTTCGTTGGTGAAACAACGCTCGGTTTAACCGTAGATTTTTAGTATTCGTCCCGAGTAAGCTGGAGGTCGGACCACGCCTTGTTAACATTCAGTCGTGGCAGTGGTTCCAGTGCCGATGATGCGTCCATTTATCTCGTACTGTTCCTGCAAAGGAATGTTTGCAGATTTGCCGATATACCCCATAGTATTTCGGGTTATGAGGTAATTTGTAGACCTTGGCAGGACTTTGCAGGCTAAATAGTTCTGCTTCTCAGGAACTCTGTTCTTTTAACCATGCCTGGAAGCCTTTGATGCACCATTACTTTTGATAGCGTTCGAATGAATGGTTTATATATAATTGATAAACGCCTCAGCCCTTATATCCAACCTTGATGCAATGCATCGTCGTCTATTCAGAGGGTCTTCAACAAGAGTGATAAAATGATCCTTATTGTGCGTTTTATACAACAGAGAGAAAGTAAAGACGAAGCCGCCAGTTTATAACGCAAGTCGCACAAAGGAAACCGCTCGTTACTTACCGGTCACTTCGAAACCATCCGCAAGAGCTGGCGAAACCGCAAAGCAATTACACATTCTTGACAGTTACAGCTCCTAAATTATGAACGTAAAAGACTTTAAAAAAAACTGAGAGGAATTCTCTATTTTAAGTCGTTTATATATAATATATATATATATGTGTCTGTTAAAATTGCAATTTAATATACAGTACTTGTCATTAACAATATTAAATTTTATTTTACAAATACACATAAGTATACATTATGTAAATATATATATATATATATATATATATATATATATATATATATATATATATATATATATATATATATATTGTATGTGTGTGTGTGCGTGCTTGCATATTTATATGTCTGCAGGTATATACATAATTATGGTTATTACGTGTTAAAAGTAACATTTACCTTTCAATATATTATATATATATATATATATATATTATATATATATATATATATATATATATATATATATATATATATATATATATATATATATATATATATAATGTGTGTGTGTGTGTGTGTGTGTGTATAGCATTCTTAAGCCACCAGTTAATCGTCCTGAACATCGCTGACTTCAAATATCAGAAACTGCTCAGACAACTGATTTACCATTAAAAAAAATCAAGTTGATGTGCCTTGGATAGAACTCATTGTCGGTTTATTTGTGTAACTTTCATATTGAAATAGCGGTTTAGTAAAAAAAGAAATAAAATAAAAGCATGTAATTTAGAAGTAATAGACAACGTATCTGATCCAGTATATGTAATATATAATATAGGTATATATATATATAATATATAGGTATATAATATATTATATAATTATATATTTATATATATATCATATTATTATTATATAAAGTATAATATATATATCTATATATAATTATATATATACATACACGATATTTATAGGAACGGAATAAAAATGCATTCAACGCTTAATGCCAAACTTTCTAACTGTTATGAATAGAACTATGATTTGTGACGGAAGTGAGATCAAGAATGACGCAACAGCACGATTTTCCAAACCGTGTTGAAAGAGCTCGCCGCCGCCGCCGTAGCGATTCAGTGCATAGAAATAGTAAATCCCCCGTTTTAGGCTCCCTACGCAACAATGGCGCTGGAAGATATCTAAACGCTGGAGGGGGAAAGAAGAGATGTGCGTCCGTCAAAGACTCGTAAACATTCCCCGAGATGATGTCACGTCATTGTTGGAACGGCTTTTGACAATTGCCATCAAAGACACGTATAGAAGGAATGAGCCAAGTTTCACAACAACACCTATACATTGAGTGATCCGTCCCGACGACCATCGAGGTCTCTCCTCATCAGGGGACAAAAGGCCACAAATTGTTCGGCTGCGAATATCATCCCCGGCAACAGTCCGCGATGATGGTGACCTGGGAATATGTTGGTGGCAGACAATGGGTGCGGGGAATAAAAGTTCAGGTGGCCGTTGAAGGATAGGTTTGTATGTTTGTGTGTGTATAATATATATATATATATATATATATATATATATATATATATATTTATATATATATGGTGTGTGTTTGTAAATATGAACTTTTCTATATTGCCGAATGTCAAGCTACGAATACTGTTTAATATGTAATTAATACTAGACCTCTAGAATAATTCCCCTTGGGTGTAGGGATTTTCAAAGGTATAGTGAATTGGCTGTTAAACGATTTTTGTCATAATCATATATATATATATATATATATATATATATATATATATATATTATTATTATTATTATTATTAATGCAAATCCCTCTTTATTTTCAAATTACCACGTTTACAGAAGAGTAGCCAAACTTATTTTCTGTTGTTATTATTAGGGGAACAACGGCATGATTTAAAAAAAATGTTCCCCGACATTCATGATTCCAAATATACGATGACCTACACAAAGTTAAAATAAGACTTTATTTGGATGGCAAAACAAATTCGAGGAATGGATTAAGCATTCCGAAAGCTTTTCGAGGTCTCGCTGCTCCTGATCTATTGGCATTATATGTGGACATTTGAATAAAGTCCTTTAAAACGCGGTTTCTACTTGTGTCATTTATTTCCTCGTGATGACATCGAATTCCGTTTATGACTTTCAGGATTTGTCGTTCTTCTTTCTGTTACATAAACAAAGCACTGTCTCATTTCTTTTAGATGTTATTTCTTTGTATCTATTTTCTAGTTCCACAGTCATCGTTATACAACTAAAATATTTTATTTCTCTTTTTTTTTTATAGGAAAAATAGTTTTGTTTCGTTCTTTGGCTGCGGACGCAGCTGCGGAAATATCAAGATAAGAAACATTTTCTAAAATTATTTTGTGTTATCATTGGGTCAAGGCTATTTGATTAGGGGATTTGTCAAGGATTATTATTGGCATCGGACACAAATCCCACGAAATACTAGGTGGTGGCTGTTTTTATCACGGGATTTATCAAGTATTATTGACTTCGGGCACAAATATCTAAAGAAAACAAGGCGGGATGCGACCTTCAGCTTACTCGGGACGCGAGCAAGGTTTTCCCCACACTCATGACTTTAAACAATATTTTCTCAACTTAATGTGAAGGGGTCTTCGTAAGTTTTGCTCGTATGTAGTACTGCTTATACTAACATCAAGGATCAAATAAAAAGGACACAAATTAAACACATTCATATATTCTCAGTTATAAGTGGAAACACAAAACAATCGAACAGAAACATTGCCTAAATTCCGCACGTCGAATAAATTAAAACGTGCTAAAATCTACGGTCAAATAGAGCCTTGTTTCACCAACGAAAATTAAAATAAGTACGGTATGTTTTATTAGAAATAAGTTCACATTATTTATCTTTTACCTTTTCAGTCTAATAAATAGATAATAAACAATCCTATCCTACAATTCCTGTATCTTTGACTTAACGCGAAACACATTTTTCAAACCATTTTAAGCTCCTCCACAGACCTTTCCTATCCCCCCTCCCAAACAAGAAGAAGAAGAACAACAAATTAGTTTGTAGGAGTAAGCGAAAATTAAGGTAATGGATTATTAGTTTGAGGACTTCTTTTAGGTATATCGACTTCGGATACCATCCCATTTAAGGAATTTGATGATGGAATACTGCTTCTACTACAAATTAATCAAATATAATCGACTTTGCAAATAAACTTCCAAAGAAAAAGTAATTTTATCAGAGTATCCAACATTTCCATTGATTTCAGTCATTAGACTCTCTCTCTCTCTCTCTCTCTCTCTCTCTCTCTCTCTCTCTCTCTCTCAGTGCTGATGGCCGTAGTTATGAAACGAATTTATTAAATCTCTTTCTCTCTCCCTCTCTCTCTCCATCCTGCAGTGCTGATGGCCGCAGTTATAATGAAACGAATTTATTAAATTCTCTCTCTCTCTCTCTCTCTCTCTCTCTCTCTCTCTCTCTCTCTCTCTCTCTCTCTCTCTCTCTCTCTCTCTCTCTCTCTCTCTCTCTCTCGTCTAAATGAAACAAAATCCTTCTTCATCCCCTCTCTTCTAGTACAACTCGGATGAAACCTGCCTGGTAAAGTAATTCCCCTTGATTAAAGAATCTCTATCTCCCCCGTTTCCGTCGGATGTCTAATATCTTCCAGGAGTTTGAGGTATTGTTTCTTGTTTTCTTTCTTTTTTATTTCTTCTCAGATGGTTGAAATGCAGCAACTTTCAAATGAACTCCGTAATAACACAATGTCTGAGCTTTGACGCAAGGCAGTGGAATGTGATGCTTGGACCTCTTCGTTTACTTTGGTTTCAGCTAAATGAGTTTCCCGATTAATTAATTTTGCAAGAATGTAGCATGTTGGTTGATTTTTAATATGGTTCTTGTTTTCTTTCTTTTTTTTCTTCTCAGATGGTGAAATGCATCAACTTTCCAACGAACTCAGTAATAACAGTTCCTCAGCTTTGACACAAGACAGTGGAATGTGATACTGGACCTCTTCATATATTTTGGTTTTAGCTAAATGAGTTTTCAGATGAATTGATTTGGCAAGAATGTAGTATCTTGGTTGTTTTTTTAGCATATATTTCTTTAATATACCAAGAAATCATTTTCGGTTGGCGTACAGGAAAAAAAATTGGTATTCAACATCTTGTTGCTTGTTTTGTATGCATTTCATCTTTATTTAAATTCTTCTTTCGTTGAGTATCTTCGTTAAGTAACCTATCACCTACCCGAACTCCAACTGAGTACTGGGACCTTCCCTGAAAAAAGCTGGACGCCATATCTTAAAAACTGACCATAGAATCTTCTTGAAAATAATCTCATTATGTTTCCCTCACCCAGATTAGCTTTAATTTTCTATTAACGCCTCAGTGGCGTGGTCGTTATGGTGTTGGCGTACCACCCCGGTGGCTTCGAGTTCGATTCTGGGGCATTACATTGAGGGGTTAGAGATATGTATTTTTGGTGATAAAAGTTTACTCTCGACGTGGTTCGGAAGTCACGTAAACCCGTTGGTCCCGTTGATGAATAACCAATGGTTCCATGCAACGTAAAAACACCATACAAACAAACAAGTCACTACTATGAACTAATCTAACCTAACCTAACCTAGGGTCATGGTTTAAAAACACCTGGGCTGGTGTAATACTACTAGTACAACTAGGGAATTTGCTACCTGGTAGCTCAAGTACATAGCCCTCTCTCTCTCTCTCTCTCTCTCTCTCTTATCTGCATATCGTACTGCATCTTCCAGGAGAATGTACAATGCATGATAGGGGAAATTTTCCAGTGAAATCGCGTTGTTTAAGACTGCACTCTGTGAAGTCCCTCACTTATCGATTCTGACATGACCAGAGTGAAATAGCAGCGCTCCTTACAACAAAAGTCACTTATGGTTTTATCAAGGGTTAGGTCAAATGCGCCTTTTCATTTATGGGTTTATCAAGGGTCAGGTCAAATGAGCCTTTTCATTTCTTTTCTTTTGAAGTGCCCACAACCTTTTGAGGTGTAGTAAGTAATGGTCTTCGGTGGGGAGTGTTCTCTTTTCGATGATTTTACTTGTTTTCCTGTTTTCTTCCCCATTGTTTGTTTAGTTATGTGCGAAATTGGAGGCAAGTCCTCAGTTGGTTTTATCTGACAGTTGTTTGTTTAAGTTACAACTTTTCCTTTGTTGTTGGACTTTTTCTTGTTGTCTTGTATTTTGTTGTCTCATCGGATACTTTTATTTTTAGTAATAGTTATCAGTAGTGGTTGTGTATACATTATATATATAATAATATATATATATATATATATATATATATATATATACCCTATAGTATATATATATTATATGTATATATATATCTGAACCACGAAAATATGTAACGTTATGAATATATAGATATAGGCAAAATCCACGAAGGAAAGTGAGACAGTGGAGTACCACTGCCAGGATAGTAAAGGACGAGAAGTCGAAAGGCCTCGCAGCAGTATCCTTCGAGGATTTTGTCTTATAATGGTTGTGTGTGTGTGTGTGTCAGTGTGTCTGGGTCATATGTAAGATATACAACATTGGGTCTGTTTAATAAAAGTACCCACGCCCCCTAATTAATTGCTGAAAGTTAGAAAAGTAACACTTTCTGCTACCACATCTTAAACAGAGGAGTATAATAGTAAAAATAGATATGGAGTAAACATGCATAAAGTTACGTGCATACCATTAGCGATGTGCGATGGAGCCTTTCAATCAACTATTCTTTCACTGGTTCGTTTATTGATCCATTCTCTGTATTTGATAAATAAGTTATAACCATCTAGATATATAAATCTGGCGTGTCTCCGACTATTTTGCCAGGCAATAATGTGTTCAAAGTTTTGTTGAATATTGACGGTTTGTTTAGTAAAAAGTAAAAAAAGTCGTCTGATTTTATTTCGAATGAGTCCGCTGCTGCGTGTTGAATATGCAGTGGCCCACCAGACCTTCAATGCAACGGTCCTCGCTTAATCCTCTGGGCTAATCAGCGTTGTCTGGATTAGGTTAAGAGGATTGTCTTAATGCAACCTACTGTCGTCCTTTGTTTTACCCCTTCGACCTATTTCTAATTTTTCTTCTTTTTAAAGACGACTACCAGTAAGTGATGCGTGTTTAGTGTTTTTTTCTCTTTGATTTAGTTTGCTTTGAAATAAAATTATTTTGTATGCTGTTTATGTAAGTTGTGTGAATATACAGGATCACATTCAAATTTCCAAGAGTAATAAATAAACCACTTCCAGGCTATACGTCACTAGATCGTTAGTGTAGTTGAAGTTTTTGCATTGGTTCCTTTTCAACTGGATGAAGAATTGGATACAAACTGTCATTCTTTCGAATAATTTGATGAAATTCGAGTCGAAATAATGGCATTAAATGGTGTTGTTTGCACAAATCAAATTCAAAGAAGACATTATGTTTATTAGGTACATCTTCCTCTCGCGAAAGTAACACGCAGTTTTAGCCCTTTCTGGTAGCAAGATTACTACTAGTAACAGGAGGTAAGAATTGTGAGAGTCAGTTACTTTTCACTGTTAATCGTGGGTTTCCGAGCGTTTTAAAATGTTAGCCTGTTATAAGGAACAAATATATAGATGAACGACTTCCTTTTTGATAAGTTCATCTCGTTATGTATTGCTCACTCTGTTCTCACTGATTCTGAGTTTCGACGATGCTAAGTGGTCGCACGTGACTCCGGAAGTGGTTTTTTTTTTCGTAGCTCGTATTTCAATTTAGATAAGATATGTACTTTTGAAGTACTTTGCTGCCAAAACATTTTTGTTTCAACTTATGTACTTTTGAAGTACTTTACTGCCAAAAAGTTTCTGTTTCAACTTATGTACTTTTAAAGTACTTTACTGCCAAAACATTTCTGTTTCAACTTATGTACTTTTGAAGTACTTTACTGCCAAAAAATTTATGTTTCAACTTATGTACTTTTAAAGTACTTTACTGCCAAAAACTTTGTTTCAACTCATGTACTTTTAAAGTACTTTACTGCCAAAAAATTTCTGTTTCAACTCATGTACTTTTGAAATACTTTACTGCCAAAAAAATTCTGTTTCAACTTATGTACTTTTGAAATACTTTACTGCCAATAAATTGCTGTTTCAACTTATGTACTTTTAAAGTACTTTACTGCCAAAACATTTGAAGTACTTTACTGGCAAAAATTTCAGTTTTGAGTTTAAAATTCAATTGTGAAGGTAAATTACTTTCGTTTACTTGTTTAATCCAAGGATATATTCCAAGGATTTATTCGCCAAACGTGTGTAAGGCAATAGGAAATATTTGAATAAGCTTTGATGCAATAATTCGAGATAGCTACTCAGGAAAGCAGTTTTTATGATACTTTCTTGCCCAATGTAGATCAGAGGGGATTAACTCAAATTGTAGTCACGGAATTCCCTCTGTTTCCAAGCACGTTAATCTCTGCTATTCATTTTCCTATTCCTGACATCCATTACAAAATTCCAGACTCCCACTTGGAATTAGACTGCATTCTTTTGCAGTCTAATTCCAAGTTTATAAAACGTGATGCTATTTACATATAAAGGTGTTGCCACGGAGGAAAATTGAAAGGCGAGAAAGCCAAGAACTTTCGGTCTAGCACGACCCTTTACTTAGGCTCAACTGATCATACAGAGCAAAAACATAGTACAAGTAGGCTTAATATCCATACTGACATTACAAGATTAGGTTCAATTTACTCTAATTTGATTATCTTAGATACATTGCAGCAATGTATATCGATGAGTTCGTCGTATAATGTTGGCACTGTAAAGGGATTTAGGCATCGTGATTGTTCAACCTGCAAAAAGTACTGAAATTAATGTAGATGAGGGAGCCGTTGTATAGATAATGAAATTTTTTTTCCTTTGACGTCAAAGTAATTCTGGTGCTGTTAAGTAATTAGAGGCTGTTGTATAGAATTAAGCTTTCGTCGCTTTAAATTTTGTAATTAATTTATGTGGTTTGAATGTTTGAGTGTGTCTCTCTACATTTCTTTATATTTGTATTCGATGTCTTTTATAACTTGTAATAATTAAGAAGAATTATATTTTTTATAATGGTTATGCAAAGATGATAATTGTCTGCCCGTCTGTCACAAACTTTGCTCTGGCGAGAATTCTGTAAATTTTCAATATTAAAGACTCCAATTTGACACAAAGGATTCTGTGATGTAGAGAATATGTCTTGCCCATGAACTAAGGGTGTCTGGATGAGTATGAGGTCTATGGGAGAGGTAAAAGGGAATAATTTCTTAGTTCATGCTTTATATTAAAAAAAATTTACAAGCTGATATATTTTGCTAAAATTTATTAAGATTATAAAGCCTGCGTTGATGATCCCGAACCTTGGTCATTAGGACAATTCAATTGTCATAGGCGTGGGAAGGAGGAAGTTCTTGTTGGGGGTCATAAACTTTGATTGCTTCGGACTAGGGGCTGTGCCGTGACCTAGATGCAACGTCATGTGTGGGGGGGCGGGGGGTCATGTTCACAAGGGAAGGTGGAAGGAATTTCTCCACCGTCCATAGTTTATTTAGGGACGAATGTTACAAGCTATGTAGCGTTTGGTACGAAGTCTGCTAGGATTCAAGGAAGTGTGTTATGGCTTTTCTCAGGTTGATTAGGTCAATTTTGTAAGAAGTATAAAGTGATTTGCTAGCTAAATGCCCTCATTCTTCCTTCACCCATTTTTCCCATCAACTTTGAAAGAAAAAAAAAACTAGAAATTTGAAATGGAATGCTTGCAAAACATACATCGCCTGGCATAAAGATCGCCTGGGACCATGTTAATCGTAATTTTTAATGTCTGTCTTGTTTTCGTGCAGTTTATTTCTTGCGCTTGATCTATATTTTTGCAATATTCTCTATTCATCACGACGGGGAATAATAAATAGATAGATATCGCTGCCTATGTTTGTCGTATTATACAGCTTTGTTGCATTTATGGGTTATTACCAATAATTATTACTGCAATATAATATGGTGTTCCCAGAAACATATCTAAGACAACGATTTTTTTTATTCTGTGTTTTAGTATCTTTCAAAAATCATTATTCACAATTATTTCAGAAGATTAAGTTTTATTGTCAGATTACCTAAAATAAAAACCTAGGGGAGTCATTTTAATTAAAGATTTTTATTAGTTAATTTCAATATACGAATAACGGGAAAAACATCCTGCGCAATTTCATTTTTTCTTGTAAAATATTTTTTTTTACGAAATAATTTATTCATAGCACAAAAGCGTATTACTCGTTACACGGCGTCGTAATTGCTCTTTCCACTACATCCCGCCCTCTACATTGACCAATATTGGCCTCCAGTGACGTTTTGCAAAGGGAAAATGCTTTTGCCTTAAGTGTAAACCGAGCTGCAGCAACCTTATATTGCGTTATTGAAGTCATAAAAGTTTATACGAGGAAGCAGCTCAGGATGAGAATGCGGTGACCCTCTCTCTCTCTCTCTCTCTCTCTCTCTCTCTCTCTCTCTCTCTCTGGCAATTGAAAGGACTGCATTGGTACTTCTCGTAAAGGTATGAATGGCATTGTTTGTTTACTCTTTTTCATGACTTACCTTCAATAAGAAACAAGATGATGAAATGTCAGACATAATTGGTTCCCTCGTGTGACAAAACCCATCTTTTCCAAACCCATCCTTTATTAGGCAGGAAGAAGTCTTTGTGTATTCCAGTCTTTGTATCTTCCAGTCAGAGTTAAATGATTATCGAAAGGAACACGGTTAACGAAAACCCCTTTATTATCAACTTAGAAAAAAGAGGGGATCTAAGTTTGAATGTTCAAAGTATGACACACTGTTTTGATTATCTTTCACAAAAAAGAATAACCTTTCCTTAATGAATGAATGCGTACCCTTGGGTAAGTTAATATTTTCTCAGTTGCCTAATTGAAAACCTTTTATATAACTGCTTGGGGATGTTTACGTTCAAGTTTGTTTCCTAGTCAGTGATGACTGCTTGAGATGGATAGAAAGAAAGAGCTTTGATGTGCTTGAAGATGTCCTCGGGGGATTCCTTCGGATTCTGATTATTTTCTTCAGAATTTAAAAAACTCTACAATATTTTCTTTTCTTCAATGTTTGACCCTCTGGGATTTTCTCCTCATTCATCTGGTATCTGAATTAAAACTTGAGCGCATTTCGCTTTCAGGAATTGCTTGATAATATCCAGAGATTATTATTTCTCGCTTTGTTGGGTATAACCATGATTAAGATAGAAATGAAACGGTTGCTTTTGCTTTGCTGGGAATAACCTTGAATTGGGTAGCGAGGATCGTAAATCAGTCATAAATAAAACTGCTGGTTTTGAATGATTGGAGTTGACGGTGAATTAGAAAAAAAGTGAGTAAATGCTCGTACAAAGTATCATGAACGAAGTACGAGACCAAATTTTGGATGCTATAGATCATTGTTCTAGAGATGATTAACACTCGACGCACAGAGCTTGTTCAGTATTTTCCTGAGGGAAACAAAAAACAGTTTCTTGGCCTAGCATTGCATTCCAGTATGAATATTTGACCAAGTTGTCGGGAATTCTGAAATTCGCTGTAACCAGTTGACTTCTGCTTGTTGGGTGTTCCCACTGTTGATATTTGGTACGAGACTGCCATGCTGGGTGTTCCCACTGTTGATATTAAGTACGAGACTGCCGTGTTGGGTGTTCCCACTGTTGATATTTAGTACGAGACTGCCGTGTTGGGTGTTCCCACTGTTGATATTTAGTACGAGACTGCCGTGTTGGGTGTTCCCACTGTTGATATTTGGTACGAGACTGCCGTGTTGGGTGTTCCCACTGTTGATATTTAGTACGACTGCCGTGTGGGTGTCCCACTTGTTGATATTATTACGAGGACTTGCCCGTGTTGGGTGTTCCCACTGTTGATATTTAGTACGGGGACTTTGCCGTGTGGGTGTTCCCACTGTTGATATTTAGTACCCGAGACTGCCGTTGGGTTGGGTTTCCCACTGTGATATTTGGTACGAGACTTTGCCGTGTTGGGTGTTCCCACCTGTTGAATTTAGGGTACGAGACTTGCCGTGTTTAGGGTGGTTCCCACTGTTGATATTTAGGTACGGAGAACTTTGCCGTGTTGGGTGTTCCCACTGTTGATATTTAGTTTACGAGATTGCGTGTTGGTGTTCCCCTGTTTGATATTTGGTACGAGACTGCCGGGGGGTGGTTTGGGTGTTCCCACTGTTGATATGGTGTTTAGAGGACTGCCATGTGGGCGGTGTTTCCCACTGTTGAATTTAGTACCGAGACTGCCGGATTGGGTGTTCCCACTGTTGATAATTTAGTACGAGACGTGCCGTGTTGGGTGTTCCACTTGTTGATATTTGCGTACGAGACTGCCGTTGTTGGGTGTTCCCACTGTTGATATTTGTACGAGATTGCCCGTGTTTGGGTGTTCTCCACTGTGGATATTTGTTACGAGATTGCCGTGTTGGGTGTGTTCCCACTGGTTGATATTTGTACGAGATTGCCGTGTTGGTTGTTCCACTGTTGATATTTGGCTACGCGAGTACTGACCGTGTTGGGTGTTCCCACTGTTGTATTTGGGTACGAGACTGCGTGTTGTGTTCCACTGTTGATATCTTGGTACGAGACTGCCGTGTTGGTGTTCCCACTGTTTGATATTTAGTAGCGAGACTGCCGTCTGTTGGGTGTTCCCACTGTTGATATTTAGTACGAGACTGCCGTGACTGTGGGTGTTCACTGTTGATATTTAGGTACGAGACTGCCGTGTTGGGTGTTCCCATGTTGATATTTCGGTACCGAGATTGCCGTGTTGGGTTGTTTCTCACTGTTGATATTTGTACGAGATTGGCCGTGTTGGGTGTTCCCACGGTTATATGGTACCCGAGATTGCCGTTTTTGTTGGGTGTTCCCACTTGTTGGATATTTTCCGAGATTGCCGTTGTTTGGGTGCTTTACCCACTGTTGATATTTGGTACGAAGACTGCCGTTTGGGTGTTCCCACTGTTGATATTTGTACCGATGCCGTTGGGTGTTCCCACTGTTGATATTTAGTACGAGACTGCCGTGTTGGGTATTCCCACTGTTGATATTTGGTACGAGAGTGCCGCGCCCAACTTTATTTCTTTATTATTAATAAAGCGGCTCAGTGGCGTGATCGGCATGGTATTGGCCTGCCCCCTCGTTTGATTCTCGGGCATTCCATTGAGGAGTTAGAGATGTGTATTTCTGGTGATAGAAGTTCCCTCTAGACGTAGTTCGGAAGTCACGTAAAGCTTTTGGTCCCGTTGCTGAATAACCACTGGTTCCATGCGACGTCAAAACAGCATACAAACAATCGAAGGTCGTCGTGAAAATGCTTAGCGAAAGAGAAGAAAAATTAAGTAGAATAAAATATGTGTAAAGGTGAGTTTTTCTCTGGTTTGTTGGAGACATTTAGCATCGATAAATAAACACTGCTATTTGTATATTGTATAAATAATAGGGGACATAATATAAGAACAGTGCAAACAGGAACAGCAAGACCAACAACGAAAATACGAACCTCGCAGTTTTTTATTTTATATTTTTGTTTTTGTCTTGTTGGTAACTTTTGTGCTCTAATGGTCGGTTCCGAATAATGATGGTAGCCTTAGATAACAATTTGGAGCCAAGATAAGTTACATTAAAAAAAGCGTCTTAGCTCTGATTTAATTAAGCTGGCGATAGCGATGTCAGCATGACACGAGCAGGTGAGGAAGTTTGCCCAGATCAAAGAAATATCGGAATTAATTAACTCGGTATGAGGGGGAAAGCATTCCTCTTGTCAACTTTTAATTCCTCGAATTCTTTATCTTCTTACACGTCCTCCTCCTCCTCCGCTTCTTTTATCTTCTCGCCACTGTTTTTTCCTCACCCCATACCGGCCCCTCCCTCTCTCTCTCTCTCTCTCTCTCTCTCTCTCTCTCTCTCTCTCTCTCTCTCTCTGTAAAACCCCAACCAACACCCGCTATCACGGGAGCCGAGTGGTTTCCTTGGCAATATCTTAAAAGATATGTCTTTCTTAGTTTGTCATTTATGCATCGCTGTCGCGTTAATGAGGAAGTGAATGTGTTTTTGGGGAAAAAAAATTGCACCCTTCATCTCTCCACGACCTTCTAGCCCACTTTGGATTTAAAATCAGTACGACATTGTTGAATGTTAATTTTTATCATTTCTCACATAAAGTGCATAATTCATCTTTGCCTTGCAGACTTTTTAATGCACATATATGTAGGTATAAAATCGTCCATGCGATTAATCGTATTTATTTTTTGTTCCAATTTGTTTTTATTTATATTAAAGACTGCATTTTTTTTCTGTAGAAACTTACGTTTCTTTTGGATTTTTTTTACGCTCTCAACAACCTATTTTTGTATTTCTGTTCAGCACCTGACTACGTACGCTTTCAAAATATGACAGTCGTAAATTGCAGACAAAATATATTGTATGGGAAAGAGAAAATGCATGCACCCCATCGGGCAAGTGATGCTCGATGGAGCTATATTAGTTGTCAAAGTACGTTCTGTGCAGTAACCGAATATTCTTTGACCTACATTGGTTTCTACTCGTTGAAGGAACAGCTGCCATCATTGTGAATCATTTAGTATTGTTAAGTCGTAGAAGATAGGTTTATGGTTATTGTTAATTGAGATGTCATTTACCATTGCTATAAGGCACTCTCAAAATGGGCGTGGCATCATTGTCAGTTGAGGTGATACAAAATTTCTTTGGGAACTGTATTTTTCCGAAAAAAAAAAATCAGGAATATAGTTGCTATTGTAATTTTGTCGATTTATTTTTGTTTTGTCTATCACCAGACTGGATCAGGTGAAAGTAAGTGGTCCATTACACCTGTAGCTAATTAGAGAATTCGCAAGGAGACAATAAAACCTTAAGGTCGAGGAATGCAGTAGAATTCACAGACGACTTCTCGAGTCTTTTTTCGTCTCGTCTTCAGTATAGATAACATTAAAAGAAGAAGAAGACGTTTCATGCGTAGCAACTATCTGAATTATACTTTACCTTGAACTTGAGTTACTGTATTCACCGATCTATTAATATTATTAAACAAAGGCTGCACACTCTAAAGTACAAGAATTGAAGCTCATATCCTTCTCTCTCTCTCTCTTCTCTCTCCCATAGTTCCTCTACTCTCTCTCTCTTCTTCTCTCTCTCTCTCTACACACACATGATACTGCATATATGATATATATATATATATATATATATATATATATATATATATATATATATACATACACACACACACACACACACACACACACACACAAAACGTAATGAGGGGATGGGTCTGTTTACATGTAAGTACAGTACATCTGATTTTAACAGGCAATAGGTGGACGTTTAATCTGTGAAAATAGTAATGGCATGGTTGGTATAGCTATGGATCGCAGGAAATTTTGATATTTAGAAGTTTTTGTGATCAGTGCTCAAAGTAATATATGGGACACCGTTGTAAGTTGCCAGGCAGTCATTTATTTTTCCTTTTTACACGGGCTATTTAATTATTTAATTATTTTTGCTTAGAAACTTTAGATAATCCCAAGAAATGGAACAACAACCCATATAGAGACAGATAAGTATAGTCCCGCAAAGTTTGATGTTGGTTAGAAATATGTACAGGTGACAGTTTAACAAAACTGCTAAATAATTAAAAACAGACGTAGTCAGTCCCATAATGTGATTTAAAAAAGGGCTTCTAGATCAGAAGGGTTCCGCTCCCTTTTAGAGAGAGATAAGTTGGGTTCAATTCTCAATGGCAAACAATTTTGGTGGTGTTGTGGGCATGACCCATACTCAATGCGATCTAATAGTACGCTATTAGATCAGAGAGTTCACTTTGTGGTCGTGAATATTCATGTGAAAAAATTTTTAAACATGAACCGATACTGTAAAAAGGAATGTGCCATAAATCAGCTGTGTTGACTTCTTAGTCACGGACAATATAGTGAAAACTCGCGTGACCTACGCCCATTCAAACTA
>NC_087206.1:65145697-65153197 GCF_015104395.2 Macrobrachium nipponense | reverse complement strand
ACACGCAGACTCACATACAAACGCGCGCGTGCGCACACACTCGGAGGAAAAAAGAAAAACGGGCATGAACTCTCAGGCAGCCACACACACACACACACGGTATCTGGTATGTAAATGCGTCTTGTCTCGTTCCGCCCGGAGATTATAATATGCTTCTCAAAGGACGATAATTTGCTTGACACCGGCCACCATTGCTGTCCGCCCAAATGTTCGCCCAAGCAAGTTTTTTTTTTTTTTGCTTGTTTGTGAAACTGCGACTCTCCCGGATGGGTTATGTCCGTTGCGAGATACGTATGTGCGTGTTTGTGTATACCGCATGCATGCTTGTGCTTCTCTTGTGTTTGTTCTTTCTTTCGAGTTATGGGCTGAACACTGGAGCGTGTCCATTTGAATGAACTCTGCGTATCTGTAAAGTGAGCCACATATATCCTACTGTACTGTTATTCTTCTGATTCTTCAGATGATAAAACCCATTCATGCGGAACAAGCCCACCACAGGGGGAAACGGACTTGGAAATCAAACTTTCAAAGAAGGTTGTGCTCATTATAAAGTAAGAGAATGTTAAGGTAAATGCAGGAAGAAGAGACCTCACTTATTATAAGAAAGGACAAGTTGGTAAATTGATAAATAGATAAAAATGTATTGGAAATGCAATTGCACTGCATCTTCTCTTGAACTTGTAAAGTTGCAATTGCACGACGTCCTCGGGGAGGCTGTTCCACAAATAAATAATAAAAAGAAGTACGAAGTTGACTCATAATTGATCAATTTACACAAGGCCTTTCACAAGGCCTCGCCAAACACTAGCGTTCGGCGTGTTGCTTGTCTATTTAAACCTACCCTAGAATTATTGCGTATTGCTGCCTTGTCTCATGACTAGTCATCTGTAGTGATCTTAGAAAGAAAAGGACGGCATATGACCTTGAAAATCACATGAGGTCGTGACCTGTACGGCAGGTCACAGTACATGAGGTCGTGACCTGAACAGCAAAGGTCATGTTGCATGGCCTCTGGTGATCCCTTATGTTTCCAGGAATCTTGAGTCGCTTAAATTGTCTTTCTTAGCTAACATTAGCAAAATCTTTCGACTTTTTAAGTTACAGAAGGAATCATGATATATTTGATTTGGTCTTTAAGGCCAGTATAATGCTCTGACATTCGAGTGGACATGAAAAAGCCCTTGTTATTTAACAGGGTTAATTCTGGTAATTTAAGCTGGTTATTTAAGACGTAGAGAAAACGAATAGGTTTTGTTTTTTCAGGAAAGGGTCTTATAGTATTTAGCCCTTTATTTCTTTCTAGCCATGTTGTTTAAAGGTGTGGGATTATATATATAGTATATACTATTGACATTTACTTTTCAATTCTGTATTGAAATCTTTCTATGGATCTTGTTTGGCAGAGAGAGAGTTCAGGTCTTGACTTTCAGCGGGTCAGTCTATGTATCTCTAACCTTTCTCTGGCCGTTTCTCTAAAGGTCATAGGTTGGTTCTATGCGAATTTGATGGACTGCGAGATTTTTGCTTGAAGATTCCAGTCCCCCACCAAAGTGACAGGCTAAATGAAGTTACAGGAGTGTTGCGGGTGACACCATGAGTCATCGAAGTCCCGAAACATTATACCCTTAAATAGGAAGGAGTCAGGGGCGTTTTTAAGTTTCTTTGTTGCAAATATTTGATGATTTTCTCCTGTTCCACTTCGCAGCACGAGACCTGCGCACCATCCTGTAGGATACTTGGATTATTGGTTCATAAATTGGTAGCGGATTTTATGGTAATACTACTTGGTTAGCCATTGTTTGTAGTGAGGGTCGTAAAATGAAGAATTTAAAGGTGGAGGATCGCTAAAGCTATCAGTTCACCGCCATTGGATGTCTAGTTAATTCCGCCCGTGTGCGATTTTATTCAGTGAGTCGGTTTGTAATATTATGAATTCAAATTGCTTTTGCCTCCTGTTTATGATGGCCTGGTTTAGGGAGAGAGAATGTAGAGTTGTTTCTTATCTTATGACATCAGTGTACCACACGGGAGGTTCCTGTTAGAAGACTCTCTCTCTCTCTCTCTCTCTCTCTCTCTCTCTCTCTCTCTCTCTCTCAATACTATGGCTATGACGCTAGTTGGATAAATCAGTCAGACAATCTCTCTCTCTCTCTCTCTCTCTCTCTCTCTCTCTCTCTCTCTCTCTCTCTCGTTCCTGTTCAGCAAGTTTATTTTAATAGGTAAGCGATGCTGCTTACAGAAGACTTTAAAATGTTTCGAGGTTTTATCTAAAACACGTGTTTTTTTAAATTCTATTGTATACATAAAAATTAAACCAAAAGTGACGCTAGAATTATTTATTCGACTCTTGGAAGACCATTTCATTATGGAGAGGTTGTTTTACCTGTAATAATTTTTTTGGCAAGTAGGTGGTCAAAATTAAGAATTTTTCAAAGGTTTTTTAAAACTATGGCAACCGTTTGACCCTATGAGTAACCCCGCCGCCTCGTTGTGATGATTTCGGATATTTTTAAAAAGAAATAAATAAATTATAAAAAAATAAACTTTTATTTTTTTTGTTAAATTTGTTTACTAAATACCTATATCGATTGTAGATTCCATGTGATATCTTCTTTTATAAAAGATAAAGAAATACGTAAATTTTTCGTTATTCGTCTGTACCCTGAGTCTATGTTAAGACATATAAATATATATATATATATATATATATATATATATATATATATATATATATAGATATATATATATATAGGGTTTGCCACGTTTCGGCATAGCCCATTTGGCGCTGCCGTTTCGGCTTGGCCGATTCGGCGTCAGAAAAACTAATAGCACTATTCGGCGTAGCCGTTTTAGGCGTCTGATTGTTTCGCCGTCTTTGTTCGATTAATTTTTCTAGAAATGCAACACGTCCTTTCTGAACTTTATTCAGAAAAATAAAACAGTAAAAATTTTTATTTTATTAAAAGACTAGTGGAATAATGTAAATAAAAAACTTGAATTGGGAAAAAATATAAATTTTATTCACTTAGAAAATAAAGGATCCTATTAAAACAATAATGGGATAATGCAAGAGTTAAAACTTGAAATGGAAAAATACAATTATTTAGAAAAATAAAATTTAGTACAGTTTTTTTAACCTTAGGAATTAATTTTTCATTTCGTAATTATGAGCAATACCCTTCAGGAATTCAATAGGCTCTGATGACTCAACTTCCATTACTATTTTTTTTATTCTTTCATCAGCATTTCTATATTTCTTTAGGTTTTTGGGAGGTGGATATCCAGCGATTAATTTTTCTAGAAATGCATCACGTCCTTTCTGAACTTTCCTCAAGGCATCAATAAATTTCCAGATGGAAGGATGATGCATTCCTAGTTCGAACTGTAGACGTCGATTGGCAGCTTCAGCGTGATTGTTAGTGCGATCTTCATCATTTACAGTACGTTCATAAAGGTTCCAGATCTCGGGAGCAAACATAGGGTTCATTCTTGCATTTCGACGCCTATTCTGTCGTCCAATATAAGTGTCTTCGAACCAATGGAACAAGGGTATTAGTTCGTCTGGAAGACCCGCTGCTAGTGTATCCATGTATTCGTCCATCTTTTCTAATGGCACAAAGGCGAGCGCTATAATCATTTTAGCCCATAACGCAAAGTCCGAGTCGGTTTTATAGCGATTCGATAAACCCAATGAAACAAGATGTCTGTGCATGTTTTGGGCTAGATGGAAAAAACATCCCTTAATTCGAGCGGTGGGAAATGCATCTTGAAAGGCATGAATGGCAGCTTGCTCAAAATCACAAATTATAGAAACTGCTCCCAAATTTGGTTCGATGGTTTTAAGTAACTCAAATAAACGAAAATAATTTAATCTTTGCTTGTTAGGAAGAAGAGCATAAACTATAGGAATAACTCCATCATGCTTCTTAGCCGATATAACATATACTTGATGAAAAAGACTTGGCGCAATGGTGAAAGTTCCGTCGGCAAACCAAATTTCTGAGAAGACTAAATGCTGAAGCCAGCTTATTCTTCCAAATATTAAAATTCTATTACTGCCTTCTCCTGTGTCTCCCAATAGGAATTTTTCTTCCATACCCAGTTGCGGAACATACAGTGTATAGGACTCTGGTATAACTAATTGCTCCAAATGAGTTGGGTTAGCTGGCGCTTTGTTTAATAATTTTCGTTTCCTAGTAATAAGTTTTCGCATTGCAGGCAAGTCAGGCCCTATGGCTAAAGCTGCTTGAGAGGCGCCAGTTAAACATTCATTTACTACAACGGTTGGTGGCTCCAGCGTTTCAGCACTTCTTTTCTTAATATTTGTTTTCAACTTTTCAACTTCTACTTTTGCAGCAGATGGTTCATGGGTATGTTGATTCAACTGGCGAATCACTTTTCCATCCTTCATATGTAATCTTACTTTACACCGATCTTTCTGTTCACATCGCCAGAATTTTAATTCAGAATCACTCTTGCTCGTTGCATCAAAAATAAAAAGGTATCCATCGTGAATCACTTTGCTTCTTCCACGTTTTGTTAAAATATCTCCTTCCATTTCGTACAATAGGGTTTAGACGACTGAAAATTCTAAAGCTACCAAAAAGTAAATGTAAAAAAAAAAAAAAAAAATTGTTCAATCGTTAAACAATTGTTAAAATGAGAGCTAATTGCGCTATAACGACGAAGTATCTATTTGATGGCTAAATGTCGTTTACAGCGACAAAGTAGTCATTTGACGCCTAACAGTCTCTCCGCCGAAAATTTCTATATGCCAAATCGGCTACGCCGAATCGGCCAAGCCGAAACAGCGACGCCAAACGGGCTACGCCAAAAAAAGTCTCATTCCCATATATATATATATATATATATATATATATATATATATATATATTATATATATATATATAAAGGTTTTTGCCACGAAGGAAAAATGAAAACTAGACCGAAAGTGCTTGGCCTATCTCGCTTTTCATTTTTCCTTCGTGGCAAAAACCTTTATTTATACATAGTATCACGTTTTATATACTTCGTGATCAAGTTACACAAATATATATATATATATATATATATATATATATATATGTATATATATAATATATATATATATATTATATATATATATATTCTATATACATACATACAAACACTTCCTTGGAAATAAGCAAGTGTAAGGTATAGCAGTTTAAAATTCACTCTGCGGTGTTTCCTTATTTTCATTGTGTGCTAACTTCTTAGTTGACCCTATGACACTTATGAAGACACGCTGTATATTCCGATTAGTTATTCTTACGCACTTCAGGTACGAAGTGTAGTGATATAACACCACCAATTAATTACTCATTAGCCCATTGATATTAATTAACATGACCCATCTTATGGCGATGTGCTTTATCTAATCCTATTTGAGGGCGCTGTAAACCTAGCAACGGCCCCCCCCCTTCCTCTCCCCTCACAACACCTTAGTATTAAGAGCCACTGAATAGGAATGTCTCCTCCCATGTTATCTTCAAATTTTTCCTCAACTCATCAGCTGACTCTCTGTTACCCCATGGCAGTATATTAATTTAGAACATGACTTTTGAGATGGAGTCATTTCCTTTGGAAATATATATTAATTTAGAACATGACCTTTGACATGGAGTCATTTCCCTTTGCAAATATAGTATATTAATTTAGAACATGACTTTTGACATTGGAGTCATTTCCCTTTGGAAATATATATTAATTTAGAACATGACCTTTGACATAGAGTCATTTCCCTTTGGAAATATATATTAATTTAGAACATGACCTTGACATAGAGTCATTTCCCTTTGGAAATATATATTAATTTAGAACATGAACTTTGACATAGAGTCATTTCCCTTCGCAAATATATATTAATTTAGAACATGACTTTTGTGATTGGGTAACGACTTGTTTACATGATTTATAGGATTAGATTTTGTTTTTACTGGGATGTGTGTATGTGTGTGCGTGTATATATAGCACTATGCTCCATGATAAATATATGGTATAAGCTCGTGTATCGCACATAGAAGAGAGTGGCCTTTCGCTGTCCTCTCAAACCAACTCGATGTATCTGACGTGAACACGTATCCGTGGGAGCTGTTGATACAAATGTGATAAAATATTTTTCCATACAAGTGTTTGGGGTTATTTTTGCCTCGGACGGTTGGGATAGATGCTCAGCGCAGGTTGCTGACATTCAATTTGACCTTTCGGCCCCAATGTTGTACATTTTCACACTGACAGATATTCGTGCCGTGTTCAGGTTTTACGCGGTAGACATCATTTTACCATTTTCTCTTATGGGGAATACGTATGGACACGCAGGATAGCAGTTAGCTTGATATCCGATTTTGCAACAGTTGTAACATAATTTCTTCCGATAAGAACAAACATTATATGTCTTTACTTCACTAAAGGATGAAATAAATACATACAGCAGAAAGCTTTCTGCTGTATATATTTAAAGAAAAAAAAATCAAACAGTTGTACTACTGTGGATTTGCTTTCCCATACGAGGTTGTTATGTATATTCATTGGAAATAATACGAGAATTCTTGCTCATTAAAATGTAGAAGAGGAAAGTTATATGTATAAAATTTTTAATTATATATAGATTATATTATATTATATTATATATAATATATAATATATTCAAATATTATATACATATATATATATATATATATATGTATATATATATATATATATATATATATATATATATATATATATCTATATATATAAAATAATATATTATATGTATGTATGTATATATATATTATATATATAATATATATATTATATATATATATTATATATATATAATATATAATAATTATATATATTATATATATAGATATATATAATTATATATATATATATATATCTATCTATATATATATATTTATATATGTATATATATATATATCTCTATAATATATATATTATATATATATATATATATAGGAATGAGATAGAAGATGGATAGAGAAGAGAGAAGCGAGAGAGAGAAGGGAGAGAGAGGAGAGAGAGAGAGAGATAACGCTATCACACCACCATCGTTTACGGAAATATAGTGGTAAAAATATCTTGAAACGAGGTTTTATTAATGCACTGTTAGAAAAAGGAACAAAATGTGTAAAGGAATCCCAAGACTTAGATTGTACCACCCACAAACGGCCTTTGTAAAACTTGGGGAAACAAGCAGTTGTATATATGGAAGTAAGCAGGTAAAAAAATATACCATGTCGGACGTGATAGTACGATCCAAACACCTGATAGCCTTGATAATGCATTATATTTAAAAATAAAGATATTCTCTCTCTCTCTCTCTCTCTCTCTCTCTCTCTCTCTCTCTCTCTCTCTCTCTCTCTCCTTGTCGCAACGAACTTTTGAAGTATATATAAGATATATATGTTTTCTTGCTGTGTCTTCTAATTGCATGCATATATATATATATATATAGTATATATATTTATATATATA
>NC_087206.1:65140697-65143197 GCF_015104395.2 Macrobrachium nipponense | reverse complement strand
TTCGCGTTTGACCTTAAACCTTTAAGTGCGATTTTGATTTTGACCGCTGTCTGTATATCATCAACTTTAATGATTCGTTATGCGTGCTAAATATGATGTCCGTGTTTCGCTTAGTTTATTTGGCAGAAGCTGCATTTTGGTTTCGAAGGTTGACCTTGAAATTGGTTTTGACCTCTCTTTTCACAGCAGCATCATAAATGGCGTCTTCACAATAAATATGGGAACCTTATCTTGGATCGTTCAAAATTTGTTTCCAGAAATAAATTCTTATTTGAATTTAGACTGCCAAATATGACCATGATCTTGACAATGACCTCACCGTACACGTGAGTTTCATTAGTGGTTTATCCATGCCCAATTTGATATGTCAGTATCTTATATATATATATATATTATAATATATATATATATATATATATATATATATATATATATATATATAATATTATATATATATATATATGGTGTATGTATGAGATACATACGAATGCATATATGTATGAATGTTCAAATTAACCTCTCTCTCTCTCTCTCTCTCTCTCTCTCTCTCTCTCTCTCTCTCTCTCTCTCTCTCTCTCTCTCTCTCTTTTCCTTTTTTGTGGTAAATTATAATGATGACAATTCTGGTTCATAAGTCGTATTATAAATAAAAAGTGTTCACTATTTTTTTATATATATATCAGACGGGACATTCAACCTATTTATCTAAATTATCATCGTCAGTTCAGACAATGTTGTTATTGTCTTTCGAGCCGCAATAGAAGTACAAAAAATAACGCGAATAGCCACTGCTTAATTAACAACTCTATTTCTTTCCACAGAGAAACTTCAAGAAAAAAAATCTATGTACGTATGTGGCTCTAATAAATTCAAATAAATTTCTGCTAATTGTCCTACCTTGTGAAAATTAACTAACTTTTATTGAGGTTTTATGTTCCCATTAAACCCAACCCATTTTTCCCGGAAAGACACCGAAGTTAATTCTTTTTCCGTTGGTGAAATGTTTTCCGTTTTCAAAAGCTGTTGTTTTGATGCACAGATTTTGTTTTTTCAATTTTGCGATCAGCTGTTATTTCTCTTTGAAAGTTATTAAAGGAGAGAGACTGCGTAGGTGACCTTTGGTTGACTACAGCGTGTATGTATATACTTTTTCCAATTATTCAGCGCCTCATGCAGTTATATATATAAATATATGTGTGTGTGTATTTATGTATGTATGTATGCTTGTGTGTATAATATATACATATATGTTAAAATTATATAAATTATATATATATATATATAAATATATATATATATATATATTATAATATAAATGTATAAATTGAAACTTTTAGGATATGTAGATTTTTTATTTTAGATTAAAAAGCGCGACCAAAATTAATTTGATTTAGGGCAGTTTTGTGGCTTGAAAATTTAATTTATACTTTTGGTAACGGACTGCAGGTAAATAAAGTTGTTTTATCATATATATATATATATATATATATATATATATATATATATATAATGTTGTATGTGTGTACGTGCGTGTGTAAGTGTAAATATATGTAGTTGGATCGCTGGTATTTTCATAACGAGACATCTTCCATCCATGACATCTAAAGTGAAGAAAAGTTACGTTCTCTCTGAGCAAGGAAGATGGAACTGAAGACGTAAAACCATAACCTTTGAAATACGAACAATTAACTAAACCTAACTCATCTTTGAAGGAGACAGATGAGCGAAGTAGAACTCAAAATTTAATCGCAAGTGTAGAATATTTTTTTATTATCAGAGAAACGAAAATTTAAAGGAAAACAATGTTCTGAGAAGAAGCAACAACAACAACAAAAATGATAGAGATAAAACATAAGGTATATAAATAGGGGAATCTGAATATTGAATTAAAATGTTATCTGGCAAAAGACTTTTACATGATTCGCAAATATTGTATGGCATCATCCTTTAGGAAAAGGATTTATTTATTTATTTTTTTAATTGAAGGTGAAACTTAAAAATCACTTCAGCGAGAGAGAGAAATGCTGCGCAAATGCTTTAAAATAAGAACGAAGCAGAGGAGTAAGAAAAATACTTCTGCACTGAAAGCAAATAAAAAAACCCAGCTTCCTCACTTAAGTAAATATATTAAATCTTTGAAAAAGTTAAAATCTAAAGAGGGGAACGAATGCAAATTGAATCGTAAAACACCTACCATAATTACCATTCCTCTCTCTCTCTCTTTCTCTCTCTCTCTCTCTCTCTCGAGAGAGAGAGAGAGAGAGAGATAAAAAACGTGTAAAAGTCTGAAAACTGAAACAAGCAAAACGCCTACTGCATTGCTGTTGCAGTGGGTACGCGCAACAGCAGCTCAGCTTTAAATTTTGCACAGATTCGGAATCCATTGATGTTGCTCATGGAGGGAGGGTGCGGCTGCTCTCTGTTGGGGGGAGGGGGGCCCGGCGGCTGGTGGTTGGGGGGGTGGTGGGGGGGGGGGGGAGAAGAAGATGGGAGAAGAGAA
>NC_087206.1:65105697-65130697 GCF_015104395.2 Macrobrachium nipponense | reverse complement strand
GTCAAAGAAGATTAGCGATGATTGGCACTAACTCATTGCTGGAGATAATCGTAGCTTTTCATTCAGGATACTTTATTTTTCTGTTCTGGTTTTTCGTGATGAAATATTTTTCATTTATGTGTTGAAGATTTACATGTTGACTTTTTAAAACTTTGAATGTATGTTAAGATTGAAACAGTGCTGACGTTGTTTTAGAGGTTTTTTAACGGTTGCATTTGATGTGTATATATATTATATATATATATATATATATATATATATATATATATATATATATATATATATATATATATATATTATGTGTTTAATAAAGTCTATTCATTTTTTGTTATCAAGATTAAGTCTTTTTTTTTCACGTAGCAAATGAATCGGTTCCACAGAAATTGTTTACTACTCTGAAGTGAGAGAGGGATTTAACCTCTGCCTGGAAAAGTTAATTTCCCTCCCATGACCTGAGGTTTCCATCCATTCTGTTACTTATCCCTCTGCATTTCTTACGAAATGTAGCCGTTTGACAATATCAATGATGTCTTTCCCCAAACACAAGACACAAGTCATTCCAGAGGCCAGAGACAGGCATTACAGTGATATAAGCTTGATCACACAGATCCCTGGAATATACCTTCTAATGTCCCAAGAGGTCCACAGTAATGAAAAAAATTTTAAGAGTTCGTGTATAATTTAAAAACACTTTACAAAGCTTTCGAACCCTTCCCTTAGTTCATCTTCATCTTCAGGGAAGGGGTCGAAAGCTTTGTAAAGTGTTTTTAAATTATACACGATAAGAGTTCGTGCTTAATTTAAAAACACTTTACAAAGCTTTTGAACCCCTTCCCTGGGTTCATCTACATCTTCAGGGAAGGGGTCGAAAGCTTTGTAAAGTGCTTTTAAATTATACACGATAAGAGTTCATGTATAATTTAAAAACACTTTACAAAGCTTTCGAACCATTCCCTGGCTTCATCTTCAGGGAAGGGGTCGAAAGCTTTGTAAAGTATTTTTAAACTATGCACGAACTCTTAACAGATTTTCTTTTATTATTGTAGACCCCTTAGAACATTATATATACTCTCGTGATAGAGAGTTTTTCCCATACCTTCTAATTATGCTTATGATTCATAAGTATTTTCTTTTCAGAGTTGATAAACCTTTGCGTAAATAAGATTACAACTGATTGCTTAACCTGCCTGTGCCATTCTCACAGTATATGTTTTGGCACTTTGATATTGCTGTCCATTTTCATTTCATTTGTTCGCTTTCCATTGATTCTCAGAGGACCTGAATTCAGTTTATTGTTTACTGTCACTCCTTAGACGGTGAGTTCGATTCAGGTTTTTATTTTTGCATTTACTTACCATCCCTGTTCATGATTTTTTTCCCTTCAGCTTATTATGTTGTATATCCCTCTGCTAGTCAGATTTTGAGTTTCTATCTTGTCTAATGTTAGATAAAGTATTAGACTCCCTTGTGCCCTTACTTATTGCTCGCCATTAGAATTTGTGTATTCATGATGGAGTGGACATTACGAGAAAGAATTATAAGGTATCAGGTAATAAGAGGTGAAGTTCAGAAGGTACAGGAGGAATTCAAAATAAAAAGAATTGGAAGGATGAAAACAAAATAAGCGAGCATTAAGGTAAATTATGTCCCTATGAAAGATTCTGGGTCTTAATGTTTTGCATTAGAATGTGGTCATTGGCTCTACGTGATCCTGGTAAGTGGTTCAGTCATTTTGACCGTGAGTGTTTTTATATGTATATAACGATTCAGTGATCACTGCAAGGAAACCAGAATTGGTTTTCATTATATTTGAATAGACGCATAATTTATTATGAGTTCAGTTGAAGACTGCGCCAGAGAATGTTGAAAAGTTTTTTTTTTTTTTCAATTCGTGTTTTGTATAGTATTGCCCATGTATGCATTGGGGTGCTCAGAATTTTACACTGCCTGTACCAACTGCAACATGTATTGAGATAGCATTTTTGGGGAAATATCAATTTTCTTCAATTGTCCTAAATGAACACTAGTCAGTTATAGTATGTTAAACGTCATAAGAGAGCGTAAACTGATTATATGTTGATGGAATATGCAAGTAATGCAGCTTGATACTCGTCCATATGAATATATGTGCTTAATATATCACAATATATATATATATATTATATATATATATACACTACATATATATATATATATATATATATATATATATATATATATATGTAAGGAATATGTATACAACAGGTAAAGTAATAATCCATTGATATACAGCGTTAGCAAAAACAAATCTAGCAGCAACATCAGACGTCACGCAAAGCAGTAACCAACAAGGAACAGGATTCTGGCGTAAGCAACAACGCCATGTCCAAGACAACTGCCCAGAAGTAACGCCTAAAATTTTTTTTTTTGAAAACGTGTAAAAGTGGGAAGCTGTCCTCTTTCTACTTCTTAAGAAAAAAATTATGACTGTAATCCTCCTTTCGTGTCTGCAGAAGCTTGCTATAATATCCTAATTAGAAATACACTTGACGCACTTTTACACTCGCCTTAGTCCCTTATATGCGGACACTCAAAATACATTCAAGTGACCTTTAGCAGCGAAGTCGTAAAAAAATAAACGCAGGGCTACTTGGGCGAGGAAGAAAAAAAAATTAAAACCTGCTTGGTTGCTTAGTTGCATGTTTGCCATTTCATGAGACGAGGGCAGAATCTTGAGAGGAGGTTAAAGCTTGCGTTTTTTTTTTTTTTTTTTTTTTTTTTTTTTGTTTTTTTTTTTTTTTTTTTTTTTTTCGTAAAGAGCCAAGGCTATAAATATTTTATCAGCCTCTTACGAGAGCCCAGGCAGTCTCTCTCTCTTCTCTCTCTCTCTCTCTCTCTCTCTCTCTCTCTCTCTCTCTCTCTCCTTATTACTACCAATATTAAATGAAGGAGAAAACACGCAAACCATCATAGTGATGAATGCGCAGGGTTTAGTTACGAGTAACTCAAAAAGAAAAATAGAGTACTTAGAAGAACTAACCCAAAATGAAAAGAAAATAGATATAATGAATATAAGTGAAACCTGGTATTCCCAAGAGACTGGGAATGATGATCAAATAAAAGGGTTCCAAACTTATAGATCAGATAGAAAAAATAGGAATCAAGGGGAACCGCAATATATGGGAAAGACAAAAACAAGGAAAAATATATGAGAAATATAGTAACTCAGAATGTGAACTAATAGCGGTAGAATTTGAATCTGAAAAATTGATGAACATAGTAATATATAGACCTCCTAATACTAAAGAGTTTGACTTAATAATTGAAAAATTGGATGATATATGTAGAAATCACAAGGACTGGACTATTCTCCTATCTGGTGACTTCAACTTTCCTTTCGTAGAATGGAAAGAACGAATAGGAGACTGTGGTTGTACTTATACATATAAAAAAGAGAGTAATAGTAGTGCAGAAGATAAGAGGCAATTTGAAAAGCTATTAGATATGCTACTAGAATACAACATTCAACAAATAAATCACCTGCCAACAAGAAAGGAAAATACTTTAGACCTAGTATTTGTGAACGAGATGAATTATGTTAAAGAAATAATAGTTTATAATGCGAGTATTTCAGATCATAATGTCATAGAATTAACAGTTCATTCCAAAGCAAGTGAAAATAGAGATAAGCAAGAAATGAAAAAGTGGGAAGGATATGGAAAATACAACTTCTACAGTAAAAATATAAAATGGTCAGAAATTAATGAAGAATTAAACAAAGATTGGGATAACATTTTCGTAAGTGATGACATAAGGGTAAATACGGAGATATTATATAAAATATTGGAGAAAATAGTGGATAAAATATATACCGAAGAAGAAAAGTAAACATCATTCATGCATACCAAGAGACAGAAGGATCTTGTTCCAGAAAATCAGAAAGTGGAAAAAAGGTCTTGCAAAAGAAAAAAATGCATGGAAAGTTATAGAACTAAAAAGTAAGATAGAAAATGCAGAACAAAAGATTATACAATCAAAAGAAAATGAAAAACGGGACTTGGAAGAAAAAACCCTATTAAATATCAAGCAAAACCCCAAACTATTATACTCATATGCGAAGAAGATGAATAAAAGAAGAATAGAAATAGGCCCTCTGAGAATTGAAGGGAGATTAACGAATGAAAAAAAGGAAATTGCAACATACTGGCAGAACGATATAAGAGAGAATTCACCCCTAGAATAGATAATGAAGATAATGATATAGAAGTAAGGGACGAAAATAGTGAATATTTAGCTGACATAGAAATTAATGAAGCTGATATTGTGCAGGCAATTAATGAGAATTAAAATGGAGCTGCTGCAGGGCCGGATGGAGTCCCTGCTATTTTGTTAAAGAAAGTAGTTCATTCTATCGCAAAGCCACTTGCAATATTATTAAGACAAAGTGTAGATACAGGCAAGATTTATGATGAGCACAAATTAGCATATATCACCCCTACTTTCAAAAGTGGATCAAGACTAGAGGCAAGTAACTATAGGCCTGTGAGTCTAACATCACATATTATGAAAGTGTATGAAAGGGTAATGAAGAAAAATATTATGAAACATTTAATAAAAAATAATTTGTTTAATATAGGACAACACGGTTTCGTACCCGGAAAAAGTACACAAACCCAACTGTTAGTCCACCGTGAGAACATATTCAAAAATATGAAAAGCGGAAATGAAACAGATGTGTTTATCTAGACTTTGCAAAAGCTTTTGACAAAGTAGACCATAATATATTAGCAAAGAAAATTAGAAAACACAATATCGTAGATAAAGTAGGAAGATGGTTAAAAGAATTTTTACACAACAGAAAACAGATAGTTATTGCAAACGATGAGAAATCGGATGAAACCAAGGTAATATCCGGTGTGCCACAAGGTACGGTGCTAGCTGCAATATTGTTTGTTATTATGATTGAAGACATAGACAGTAATGTTAAGGATTCGGTAGTGAGTAGTTTCGCTGATGACACAAGAATAAGTAGAGAAATTACTTGTGATGAAGATAGAACGCTCTACAAAGAGACCTTAACAAAGTATATGTTTGGGCAGAGGTAAATAGGATGGTATTTAACTCTGATAAATTTGAATCAATAAATTATGGAGACAGAGAAGGAAAGCTATATGCATATAGGGGACCTAATAATGAGACAATCACAAATAAGGAAGCAGTTAAAGACCTTGGTGTGATGATGAATAGGAAACATGTTATGCAATGATCAAATAGCCATTCTGTTGGCAAAATGTAAAGCAAAAATGGGAATGTTGTTACGGCACTTCAAAACAAGAAAAGCTGAACACATGATTATGCTTTATAAAACATATGTTCGTAGTCCACTTGAATATTGCAATATGATATGGTACCCACACTATCAAAAGGATATTGCACAAATAGAGAGTGTACAAAGGTCCTTTACAGCTAGAATAGAAGAAGTTAAGGACCTAGACTACTGGGAAAGACTACAATCCTTAAAATTATATAGTCTAGAAAGGAGAAGAGAACGCTACATGATAATTCAGGCATGGAAACAGATAGAAGGAATAACAGAAAATATCATGGAACTAAAAATATCAGAAAGAGCAAGCAGAGGTAGATTAATAGTGCCCAAAACTATACCAGGAAAAATAAGGAAAGCACACAGAACATTAATCCACTACGCACCAGCATCGATAATGCAGCGTCTATTCAATGCGTTGCCAGCTCATCTGAGGAATATATCAGGAGTGAGCGTAGATGTGTTTAAGAATAAGCTCGACAAATATCTAAACTGCATCCCAGACCATCCAAGATTGGAAGATGCAAAATATACCGGAAGATGTACTAGCAACTCTCTGGTAGACATTAGAGGCGCCTCACACTGAGGGACCTGGGGCAACCCGAACGAACTGTAAGGTCTGTAAGGTAAGGTCTCTCTCTCTCTCTCCCCTCCATTTGTACACAGAAGGAATAGTGAGATTGCTAATGGGATGGGGCCTGGTTTTATGTCGTTTGAATACTGCTCGTTCTCTCTCTCTCTCTCTCTCTCTCTCTCTCTCTCTCTCTCTCTCTCTCCCCTCGTATTGCCAAACGGGACGATAACTGCGTACAGCCCGAAAGGATGTGAGCTGCTTGCACAGTGGTTTTATTATTCATACTGACAACACATGGTACGAAGAATGAAAACAACCCCAGCAACTGTAGGAAAAGAAAACTACGCGTAGGATATTTGCGTAGACTTTCCACGCAAGTGCTGATTACGAGCTGTATAAATTCGACGATCGCACACACTTGTGATTTTGCTTATAAAGATATATATATATATATATATATATATAAACATATATATATATATATATATATATATATATATATATATATATATATATATATATATGACTAGTAAAAATGTTTTGTTTTAACAGAATTCCACCTAATAAGAGGAGCCCATAAAAAAAACGCCAAAATATAGAGAGAGAAATGCTATATTTCAGAGACTGCTGAAGAGGGAGACAGCAGTCGCTGAAATATAGTATTTCTCTCTGTATTTTGGTGTTTTTTATGGGCTATTTTAGATATATATATATATATATATATATATATATATTTATATATAAATAAATATATATATATATATATATATATATATAGATATATATATATATATATATATATATATATATATATATACGTACATTTCTTTCGTAATGTACGTATCCACCTGAGATAATCACGATAAATCACGAAGTTAAAGTACCACGAAATATAATTTGTAAACATGATTTTCTTTACATTATTTTGCTTTGGAAGTATTTTTCTTTAATATTTTAGTGTGATGGTAAATATTGTATGTATGTATGTATGCTTGTATGTAAGTATGTACGTCGCCGGTCTAGTTGCACACCCTCATTGTAGAGCTCCGAGTTGATTGTCATATCAAGTGGCGGTGACTGGGTTTCACCCTAAATATCCCACGGTCATCGATGTAAATGATAAAAGGTGACAGTCACTGAGGCGTGAAGTTCAACCCAAGCGTCCTTTTTGCCTTTGTGATTAGACGCCTTTTGACCCTCGGCGAAATTGCCCTGATGTGTTACCATGATGTGACAGTCTTAAGGTATCTTTGATTCATTTTTAAAATTTTTTTTTTATTTTTTTTTTTTTTTTTTTTTTTTTTTTTAGGGTTAAAATACAATTTTTTTAAGGGCTAAATATACATTTTAGTTATGTTTGGACCTGAGAGGTTTCAATTTTTTAAATTTTCTGTTCGGTGAGATAAGAAAAATTAATTTTTTTTATAACACAAACTTGCTTCTCATTAAGACAGGTTTAAAATGAAATTCAAGCTTTGGTGTCTGAATTGAAGAGACTCGAAGCTACAGCTATTTCGTTCTGTTGATATGAGATCTCATCCTCCTGCTTTTTATTCTAATTTTCCCTAATATGTTCAAAGTAAAAATAAAAAATATCACACATGATATAAAACTACGTTGCTGAGAATACTGATCACCTGATCACCATTTAGTAGTGTTTATAATATGTGGTTGCCTATTTTTCAACACAACGAATCTCAGGAAGTTTTGCATGTAATATGCTTGCAGTTATGACTATCTAATTTATGTGTTCTCAGAGCTTAAATCTGGATCTAGCTAATTTATTAGAAAACAAACCTTCGGGTCAGACCTGTGAGACCTAAGATTGTTCTTTTGCTGATGTTTAACCAATATAATTAATAAAAATAATTTGCGCTGCCCGAAACGTAATGATTGGTGTCTGTGCTTTTTCTCATATACAACAAAGTTCACCAAAGAAGCAAGGAATGAAAGAGATGGTAGACTGCTGGACCCACATGAATGCAAGTAATAATAATAAAGATGAAAATAAAAACATACATTTCGCGACCAAATCCACCTAAGGATACCGAGATGAAAGAGGAGGAGGAGGAGGGGATGGGGGCGGGGTCGGGTGGACCCACATACAAATAAATATTTCTCTCGAGTGAAATCATGTTTGACCGTCCAAATCTCTTCGCCGCCAACCCGTTTCAAGATCTGCATTGAGACTTGAATGCCTGTTCGTGTCACCATTGATGAGAACGAATGTGTTGGTGGGTATAGGCGCTCAGGGACCCTTCTTGCTTGGGTATCATGTTCTCCGTGGGTCTTCAGCCAGATCGTTTGTAAGTCTTTAAAGATAAAGATGAGGTTGTTGTGGTCACTTGGTATAAAGCAGTAGTAATAGATACTTGACGTTAGGTATTATTTTACAGTCCGGGAATAAATGCCATCCTGAACTTGCAGAAGGTGATTTACAGATACTTTACTGGAGGTGTGAACATTGACAAAAAAAGAGTGTTTTATCGTAATTTTAATTCTCATATGAATGCCTATAGAAATGTGTATATATATATATATATATATATATATATATATATATATATATATATATTATATATATATATATATATATATATATATATATATATATATATATATATATATACTATATATATATTTATCGGCATATTTAATTCAGGTGATTATACACTTGTCGATGGTTCTGTATTACGGCGAAAAACGACATCACACGGTTAAGAACTTTACCCTTGCTCCATTGAATTTATATTTAGTACGTATTTTCCAACCTGGAAGAACAATATAGAACAGAATAAAGCTGCAAGTAGGTAAGAAGAAAGAGAGAAAAAAAAGGCATCCCTGATTGTGACTTGCCATCTTTGGGAAGCCTCGATTGCTTTAGTGTAGACTTCTTTGCATCTGAAATTTCCATTACAATTAGATTTAATTATTGGTTGTTTTCATTTAGTTGCCCGAACTTTCCCCTTCAAATTAAATGTCGTTTTCGAATATTTTCATTTAGAATCCTGAAATTTGCATCGGAACTTCCATTACAATTGGATTCAATTTTTGAATATTTTCATTTAGTCGCCCGAACTTTCTTCTAAAATTAAATTTAATTTTCGAATATCTTCATTTAGACCTCTGAACTTTCCTTTAAAATTGAATTTAATTTTCGAATATTTCCGATTAGACTTTGAGCTTGGCACCTGAACTTTCCATGAAGATAATATTTCCTTTTCGAGTATTTTCTGCAGTAAAATTAAATTTCCTTTTTTCGAATATTTTCATTTAAACTTCTGAACTTTCCATTGAAATTAAGTTTCCTTTTCGAATATTTTCATTTAGACTTCTGAACTTTCCTTTGAAATTAAGTTCTGAACTTTCCTTTGAAATTAAGTTCCCTTTTCGAATATTTTCATATAGACACCTGAACTTTCCACTCAAAATTGCAAATATAGAGCCGTTGCCGCATAGTCAGTAAGCTACCTAAAGCTCTTGTTAGTAAAAGGCAGATGCTCCTCCCCACAGTAATATTCGAGGTTATCTCTTGACCACCGTAATCTCATTCGTTCTATTTTAAGTTCTATGAACCTTTGAGTGCGAAGGGTAGATTTATTATAGATCCACGAGTGAAGAGAATATTTTCCACAAACTTGTACAAGTTGCACTGTAAGTGAGAATTATCAGTAAAGGCAGGATGTTTTTATTCTTGTTATGCAATCGAGATTGCCATATATATATAGTATATATATATATATATATATATACTATATATATATATATATATATATATATATATATATATATACACACACACATATATATATATATATATATATATATATATATATATATATATATATATATATATATACACACACACACGTGTATGTGTGGTTCTGGTTAACAGTAAATAAATGGCGCACCGGGCCGGAGTTACTTTTGTATTTCTTCCAAACTTCAACCTTCAGGTAAGAAGTAGTGGCAAACTGTAGAAGAATTGCCTTTAAGCAGATTTCACGCGACCTCTTCTTGTATCCTGGTAACACCACAGCGGAGATATTTGAAAACAATGAAAACCATCGAAGACCACAGTAATAGATTAAAAAAACGACATTGAAAAAAGATGAATCAGAGCAAAGAGAAACTACAGGAACATTAAAACTGTAGGACCGTGTCTTCACCACCAGACTGTTAGAACATGACGTTCCCGTCCAAGTGTTACTAAAATAGACTTTGATTAACCCATCAATATCACCCCCAAAAGAAATGAGAACTTTCTGGCCTTCAGGCAACAACAAACTCCTTGGAAAATTGATCTACCCACATCCTGGAATGTATCCCATTAGACAAGGACAAGTGATCACAGGAATAGCAGTGATAATGTTGCATTTACACCGTCAGTCAATATTTGAGAAAGTTCATGTCGACATACCTTTCCATGTTTTTGACTCGGTGAAGGTGAACACTGTTTATTGTGTTTTATAATGACGGAGGATTTTTTTCCTCTCTTTTATCATATGATTGTCTGGTTCTATAGTTTAACGTCAACTAGATGAACCATCTCAGCTGTCACATCAATGTAGACCCTCTAGCTGTACGTACCCTTTAGGGATTTTAATTTTAAGCAAATTCTGGTCTAGAGGGATGCTATAAAATTCGAAACAGAGAATTTACCGAAGGACTTTGGACCTCACCGACCATTGCCAGCCTATCATGTAGAGTTAAACGTTGACGATCCAAAAATCAAGAACTGAAGACAGGAATCTTTTTTCAGAGTTACTATCCGAGGTCTTTTATCTCATCAAGAGAAGCTCCCACAAGGATGATCTTGCAACCCACCCCACATGAGCGCCTCAGTGGCGTGGGCGGTATGGTGTTGGTGTGCTGCCACCTTGGTGGCCGCAAGTTCGATTCTCGGGCATTCCGTTGAGGTGTGAGAGATGTGTATTTCTGATGATAGAAGTTCAATCACGACGTGGTTCGGAAGTCACGTAAAGCCATTGGTCCCGTTGCTGAATAACCACTGGTTCCATGCAACGTAAAAACACCATACAGACAAACATAGCATTTACAACACTTCTGTTCGTCCATTGTTTTGTATTTGTTTATAGGGGTATTTTCGTATTCCTATATATACTTTTATATATAGCTGTCTATATATAGTATATGTCAGTCAGTAGACTAGGTTACAATGGCCATATATATATAGTATGTATATAGTATATATATGTGTATATACTATATATATATATATATATATATATATATATATATATATATGTATATATATATATATATATATATATATATATATATATATATATATATAACACATATAGCCAACTGACTAACATATATATATATATATATAGATATATATATATATATATATATATATTTATATATATATATATATATATATATATATTTATATATATATATATATATATATATATATATATATATATATACACACATATAGCCAACCGACTAACATTGTATATATATATATATATATATATATATATATATATATATATATATATATATATATATATGTGTGTGTGTGTGTGTGTGTGTGACAGCTATATATAAAAGTATATAAAAGAATACGAAAATACCCTTATAAACAGTGTTAACACATGTTAGTCAGTTGGCTATGTTGCATTGGCCGTCTCACCATTTAAACCCCTTTTTTGTTTGCACTGACCGAGTACCTATTCGACTACAGTTAATTGTTACAGCCACTTTGGTAAAGGGCATGGGACTGACATCCACATGCCAAGGTACACGCTGAGAATTGGGAAAGGCGTTTAGATGACACATAAAAAGACCGGGAGACAGACAAAAACAAGACAGGCAGATAGATGTAAGATCGGTGTTGCGTGTAAGGCCATGGATGGCTTTCATTAAAATACCCCATGGCGTGTCACCGGCATGTCTTTTGACTCCGTGGTGCCTTGTAATTGACTTTTAAGTTTTTTCTTTTTTCTTTCTCTTTTCTCTTTTTTTCCCTCCTGCATCCGCGCCCTCTGCCTTTGGGCAGCGTACATTACCTTGCGAATATATCAGATCAAACTGAGCAGCGACCTTACCCACCTACCTCATATCCCCCCCCCCCCCCCCCCCACCCACCCCCCCCCCCCCCCCCACCCCCCACCCTTGCCCTTATCCCTAAGCCCCCTCGCACGGTCTTCCCTAACATCTTCCCCCTCCCCTGCCGCTCTGTCTCCCCCCCCCCCCCCCCCCCCCCCCCCCAGTTCCGGTGATATTAGGAGGGACTTTGGCTACTGTTCTCTCTCTCTCTCTCTCTCTCTCTCTCTCTCTCTTATATCTCGGTGTCAAATTGATTGGAGAAGGAAGCTTTGAAGAATATGCAGGAGACTTTGAAGTATATGCAGATTTCATTTGTTTTGAATTATTGTAAAAGTAAAGTTTTGTCAACTTTGTCTGCCTGTCCTTTTTCTCTCTCTACACTACTACTACTACTACTACTACTACTACTACTACTCTACTAACTACTACTATATAGTAATATATAATAATAATAATAATATTAATAAATAATAATAATAATACTAATAATATGATTATTATTATATTATTATTATCTTATTATTATTATTATATTAAGCTCCAAATTCTTTGAAAAGGGTATTTTAGTTCAAAAAGGTCAAGATATCCATAAGTCAGTTTCGTCACAGGCATGTGCTCTTATAAAAGAGTAATTACCATCACAAAATGGTGATACTGCTAATAGTTATTACTGATATAGAATTGCCGATGCATTATGGTTCGTACTTACACCAAGAAATAATAATCGTGCGAATGTTAGCCGTATGAAAGGGTAACAAGAAAAGCAAATGGAGTAATTCCAACAACTCTGGAACGGTAATCCAACTCTCACATGAGTTCTGTTGGCTGAAGTTTATCAAAACAGGAAATAGTGATTGATGTCTCTGACGTTTCTCTCATAAAAGAGAAATTTCTCGTTAGCCTCAAATTAGAACGATTTTTAGAGCTTCCATTTTTTTAATAATGTAATTTATTGGAAACTGTTTTCCACATTACGTTTGGTTAGATTTTTTTTTATATTAATTGAATTTATCACATGTCTTTTGTGGAAACAGATGTATGCAGGCATTCGTCATCATGGTTTGTGTATGAAGAAGCCTTTCTCTGTCTTGCAGCCTTTGGTTCTTGAGGTGATTTGTAAAAAATATGGATAGGTAGTTTCCAAAACGTTTCTATATAGTGGCCATAGAGGAAAGAGGTGAGATTTACTAGCGAAGTCATTGCATTCTGAAAAAGCAAAGTTGTTCCTTTTAATGAAATCAGTTTGTATGATTCACAGTCATTGTTAATATACCTTCAGGTAAGGGGTGCTCTTGAACAAGAGACATAGCTGGCGTAAGGCCAGTCTGACTTGCAACAATAAACCAAAAGTTATTCACAGACTTTTCTGGTTGTTGTTGTTTTTTATATACAAAATCTTGCAATTTGCTGCTTTCCTTGAAGTTTTGAGGCTTTATTGATAGAAGAAAATAATCCTTCTGTAGCTGAAGCCTTCAAATTCTTGTGAGTGATGTAACACTTATTTTAACACAGGTAGTATCTTTATCTAACTCAGGCCAGAAGAAAGCTTGAAAAAAGAGAGGAATCAGTACAATGATTTCTGATATATATATTAAGTGAGGGAAGAAAGAGGTGGCCTGACAATATGACGACGGCACCTGACAGATAGATAGATTCGCCTTTAGCTTAATGGAATTGAGACCGAAATCACACATACCGTAAATGGAGAGAGACTCCATCTTGAGGTGGGAAGAGAGAGAGAGGTTCGACAGGGGAAGTAACCCAGTCACTGATCAAGACGAATCGCCCCTGATTCAATCGACGGGGACGAATCATCCTACAGTCGATAGTAATACTGAGAGAAAATGGCCAGCATTAAGCTTTTCTAAGTGAAAGGTACAAATCACCATCACCTAACCAATTTATTTCCTTTGATAGATCTGGCATTATAAACTGTTGTCTGTCACCGAACACCCAGATTTGGAATTGATTGAAGTGAAAGTCTCCGTTAACATTTTCATCATTAAGAATAATTTTGTTGGTTGTGAGACCATCAACAGAAACAGTGAATGGGACAGATTAAACTTTATCAAAGTAAGGAGTCCTTCTTGACATTCAGATATGCTTACAAGAACAGGTTGACAGATAGATTAATTAGCAGTTCTCGACTGAATGCAAAGAAGAAAACGTCCATTGATCCATCTCTGAGAATTGATAACAAATTATTATCCTTAAATACTGATAGTAACGTTTGTTATACGGGAGAATGTTAGCCGCTTTAACAAAATATGCTGACCCTGTGGCAAATGCCGTTGCGACTCCATTGACAACAGCAAAGCAATCAGTCAACAGCAGATGAGGTACGCTTATGCATAAATATACCACTGCTAAGCTATTAAAACCAAATGTCACGTGGATGACTTGGTAAGAATTTAGTGGTTTGAATTTCGTGCATTGGGATGTTTTGTTATCCACTGCAAGTGACATCATATCTCATAAATTATTTTCTTTTCGACATGTTTATTTTGCTGGAGGTTTCCGCAAACAACGTTTCTCTTGTTGTTGTGTTCCTTCTGTGAAAGATGTTTATTTTCTTAAGGGAGACAGTTCGTTGTCTTTGGCCTTTTAACCACAGCCTCAACTTCATTGCAACTCAGACTACGAATGTAAGTTAATATCGGAGGATTTTCGTATTTTTGTTTATTTATTCTCTTAACTGAAGATAAGTAGAACAAATGCAATTTTCTTTCCGTTTCGATTTGCATTTTAAAAAGACATAATCATTCAGTATACTGGCTGTAGTAGCGGTATAACTGCTAAACCTACTTTTATAAGTGAAGTTCAGTCAATTTTCTTATTGGGAGGATTACGAGAATCTTGAATTCAGGTATTAACACAATGAATGGAAAAAAGAGTAAAGTGTTTTCAGACCTCATGGCTTCAATTAATGAATTACTATGAGATTCAGGGCCTCTGTAACACGGTTTTTTCGCACTAACTTTTTATCTATGCATTTCATAAATATAACGCTTATTCAGAATACATATTGTATCAACACATGATTTTTGAGTGTATTCTGCACTACGTAGGTTGAATAAATTTGGTACTTATAATGTAAAAGTGACCTTTTTTGAAGACGGGCCAACTTACTCAGAGAAAAGGTTTCGAACGCACTCGTTACGTAACTTATGACAGCATTTCTTCCCTCTTTCTCGATGGATGATTGGCTATACGTAACGAAGGCTAAACCTCTGGCAACAATGACATACAAATTTAAATACAAGCAAAGCAGTACACCTTTATGAACTCTGGAACCTCCCCACTGATAATTGTCATAATGAACAAACCAACAAAATATGTTAATAAGTACAAAAACACTTCGACTATTAGTCTAACTCCCAAAATAAGTTTCCAAAGAAATTATAGACTACTTAATAGGTCACAATCAGATTGACAAGATGTAGGGAATAGTTGGTAATTACCAAAAAAATAGTAGACAAGCTTGATTTGATAACTGCTATATCCAATGTCAAGCAATTTTTATTTATTGGCTATCTACCTATTTACTGAAAAAAAATAGCTGGTACCGTATATTGGCTTTAAACCTTCACCAATAATTATCGTCAGAATGGTGACTTCATGAGGCTCCACCCACTTTCGCCTCGTTATAATTCAGGATAACACTGAAGGCTACCATGGGCATTGTTGGATTAGAAAATTTAACTTCTGGCTATAAAAACTAATTTCTCGAGTAGTTGTAAGAAGTGCTAAATGATCCTCAAGGATCCCAGCAGTTGGTCTAAACGTTTAATTCATGTATATTACTGCTATACTGTTGCGGCACTACTGCTACAGTAGTATTACTACGCTAGCACTGATACCCCACCCACATCTATGTATCGTTCCGCCATTCATAAAGTCTTTGGGTTTCAGAGCCGATGGCATTTCTCTCTGGTGGATGGGCGGGGCAACATTTACTCAAAAGGTGTTTGTTTACCTTGCTTACGTAATGAATGTTTTTCGACTCTTGGCTCGTAATCATTGGCCATGGCGTCGGCTAGATAATTTTTACTCTTTAAAAATCAAAACTATCGGGTTTAGGTTATTGATAATGCTGACAAAATTTGTGTGTGGTTGTAAAATATACATATGTCAACTTTCAGCTACATTCGATGCTTTGACAAGGAGCAAAGTCCAAAAAACCGTGTTACAGAGACCCTGAATCTCATAGTAGGTGACGAAACTGCCAAGGGGCACAACATTTTACGCAAAAAACAACGAGTTTAGCGATTCTTGTATAATAATACTGATGCAGCACCATTTTTGAAGCTATATTAGTGACGCGCAGAATATGGTATCGAAAATGCCGATCCTCAAAGATTACTGTAAGGTGTATTTTTGAGCACATGATTTTTTTTTTTTTTTTTTTTTTTTTTTTTTTTTAACAATTTTCAAATAATTTTCTTACAAATTTATCATTACTTGGCAAAATTCTTAATGAATTTCCTATTTCATTAAACGTCCCCAGTGTTATGCTTTGGCATGAATTGCCGCGAGGGAAACTTCTGTTATTATCGGGTTACGTTTCAATTTTCCCTGCAACTCTGTCCGCCAGTTCACATCGCCATTATGATATTCCATTGCAGAGCTGAATGCCCCATCTTGCAACAAATAACTGACTTTCGACTGATTCTAGCCTACCATCCAGTTAACTCATTGATTTTCTGCCTCTAATCCACGTGATAAAACTTTTTCCTGGCGTCTTTGATTTCTTGGCGTGCCAGCTGGAATCGTTGGATCTTAAGAGGAAATAGATGTTGGAATTGGGGTTTTTATTTTAACGGTATGGCGCCATAAGTCACTTCAGAGTGCCTCCTGATGGCTCACTCTTATAGTGGCATTTACAAAGGTGCTGCAAGGATTGCAGTGCAGTTGCTGAGAGCGTTTATTAAGCTGGATAAATCGAGCGATAAGAGGTCACTGGAAGCATGTAATGGAGCGTTTCTTCTTGTAATGATCGAGTCACTTCCAAGAGGGGCAGGTTTGGGCAATTTTTGGAAACCAAATTGGGACGCTTGGAAATACAACAGATATTCCTACAGATTCATTGTTATAATCGTCACTGAAGCCAACTTCACCTGAAAGTGATATTTTGAATTGTTATTGATTTTGCCTAGATTTGTAAGATTTCTTAAAGCTACTTTATATATGTGATATATATTATATATATATATATATATATATATATATATATATATATATATATTATACACATATACTACATACATACAGACATACCAATACATACATACATATGTGAAATCAACACACTTTCATAAACATTTTTCACTCGGAAGGCAACGACTCCAAAATGTGGTATAGCCACAACCAGCGCGGCTTGATTATCTCGCCTGTACAACCTGCCTGGGATCAGTGCCTCAGATTCCTTAACGTTTGGTTGCCAGGGCACGATATGGAGGACTTTAGACTCGTAGCCAGCGATTTTAGTATTTAGCGATCGAACTGCATAATCTACTTCCATAAATATCCTGACGTATATTATTATAGTATTATTATTATTATTTAGTATTATTATTATTATTGATTCATTATGATTATTATTATATTATATTATTATTATCATTATTATTATTATTATTATTATTATTATTATTATTATTGTTATTATATTATATTATTATTATTATATTATTATTATTATTATTATTATTACTTATTAACATAGGTCCGACAGTATGACATATACGGAGAAGAAAGTTAAACCTGTGACGATAATTTACAATACTCGGTAAAAATTCTCTCTCTCTCTCTCTCTCTCTCTCTCTCTCTCTCTCTCTCTCTCTCTCTCTCTCTCTCTCTCCAGAATTGTTAATAATAAATTTCAGGACACACTTTTTATGTTATTGATAATTTGGGGGCGAAAACAGTCTTGCTGAATTTTAAAAATTTAGACTAAAATTTAGCATCCCAGGTATTTCATTCCTATTATTGAAGTTAACTTGAATTAAGGTATATTCTGTGGAATGTCAGTTTGGCGCGAAAATATGTTGGCTCATAAGAGAGAGAGAGAGAGAGAGAGAGAGAGAGAGAGAGAGAGAGAGAGGAGAATAATATCTCGGTAAACTGAAGGCTAGATAATCTATTAGAGCGATTATACAGTTTTGGCTCATATGCTCATATAGCTACAGCTACAGAGAGAGTAATATGCTATAAATGGCATGAAATAATAACGTACGTTAGCGTACAATCCTTACTTTGCCGTAGTTCATCGAACCCTTATATAACGGATCATTCGTGGAGTAGCACAGGTGTTCAGTGCTACATTTTCTAAATGGCTCTTTAAAATACCCTCTGGGAGTAGGTATGCCACAGGTGTTTGTACATCTACACTACGAACTTTTATTTGTGAGAGAGAGGGAGAGAGAATTCATCTTAATGGCTCTTGTAGCTGACTGATGAGGCCGTAATATTGATCTGGTCCAGTTGGTCTTTTTTGTGTCCAAGTCAAGAAGTTGGCGGGAATGTAGAGATTGATTCATTGAGCCATCTTTTATACCCTTTCAGAAGCTGAAGTTTAATACATTTAAAAATTAAAATCTGCCAGTTGAGCAGTCAGGAAAACTCTATGGGGAAATGTGTCAGAGAATGGGTAAACAAAAACCATTAGTTTTGCTAAGATCTAAGCAAGACTTTTCCTATTCCTGAAATGAACAGCTCCCATATCAACAGTTGCAAAAGAACAGATCTCCAACGTAATCTGATTCCCAAACAAAATCAAAAGACAGTTTTGGGACCATTTACAAATACATCTAACTAAAGTGGTTCACAACATACGAGCAGGCAATTATAAGACATCGTAGTCTCAAAATATACTTGCATAAAAAACAAATTCAAATTCAAATTCAAAAAGTTTATTGTTATACATCAAATGGAGTGTAGCAGCATGCTGCTATACCCACTTACAAAATTAAAAAAATTCCAGGCAAAAAAATTAATAAATACATGAATAAAAATAATGCATCAAAAACTCGAACACCCTAAAGACACCTAATGGACGAACGAGGAATTGTCACCGAGATTTCTCAAGAACTTCCACTCCCAGACTGGAATATGATAAGACAGATCAAACCCTGGGACTTGTCGCTGTGTGCACCGCCTTATCAAAAAGAACCCGGCGAGATTACATCGGCAAATGAGCGTCGTGCAGCAGCCAAGTTGCTGAGGCTGGAATTACGTGTTGGGAAGATTAGAACAGTCGTCTCCCCCATCACTATCTGGATGAAATTACCTGGTTCTTACAGGGCTGCATGACATGATATAGAGCGAAAGCAGGTCTGTACAACACGACACCCGATGGAGAGATTACGTCATTCAACTCGTTTTAGTGGTTCGATCAAGCGATGTTTCGCCAAGGGATTTAGTAATTGCCTGTAATAATGACGCGCGTATCCGTGTAGACATGTAAATAGATGTGTAAAATGAGAGGAAGCGTGTAATTATCATATGTTGAAAATCAAGGCGTTATCAGGATGTCGAGGTGTATTTTATTATTTTTTTTTTTTTTTAGCGTGGGAGGGCTAGCAACTTCATCCCTAATGACCCGCTGGTCACCTTGAAGAACGAAATGTTCGTATTGTTTTGAATAAGTTTTTTTTTTTTAATAACACAGTACTGAAAGATTTTCCATAGAATTGCAGATGGCAGTTTAATTGGTAGACGGAAATAAAGTCACAGGGAAAAAAAATCATAATTGTGTCTAGAGAGAAAATAAAAACAGGAAAAATTTCACAATTTATGGTGGCCTGTAAATAAAGTCACAGGGAAAAATTCACAATATTTCTAAGGTGTCATTATCGTGGCCGGTAATAAAGTCATAAGGAAAAATTCACAATATTTCTAAGGTGTCATTATCTTTTGGTATTTGCAGTCCATTTTTTTTATTTTTTACTTTCATCCCCAACGGGCTTGTACTAAACATGCCTCAGTGGTGGATACATACCGGTTTAAAACCCGTATCGGTCACTATTTAGGAAAGATTAATGTAACTTCTTTTTCCTATGACTTTTTGTACCTGGATTCATTTAATTATAATAACATGGTTTTTTTTTTTTTTAAATTAGTCGAAGTGTCCGAGTAAGTTACCCTTTTTTTTTTTTTTTTTTTTTTTTGTGTCATTCTGAACCTTTGCTTTTCAAGAGAAATGTTAACTAAATTAAAATGAGTTGCGTAGTAGTACATAAAATAATGATCTTAAAAATTAGAAGACAAGTGGCAATCAAAATTAGTAATAGAGATACAGTGTTTATGTCTGTATTTGATTGAATTTTTAAAACAATAAAGATAAAAACAGCGTGAGAAAACACGTTACTTTTATTTCAAGCATATTATTTATATCAGCGATGTTGCTTCTAAGTTCTAGTGCGTTCTACTGTGAAATCTGTATTTTGGATAGCTCATCATTCCTTATGCCTGATATGTTCTGTAGAACTCGAAGATGCACTATGGTGTAGTTCTTGACTACTGATACAAAGATCCTGTATTGCTATGGACTTTTCTTCGAATATTTTACATGCTGAAAGGGAGTTTCATGAACAAAATGTATAGAAATATCTAAATTTTGACCAATTGGTGGTATTCCCGGTGAATTTTACGTTGCTAGCCTATAGTATAAAACTTTTGTAAGCCTGATAGATTCCGCTAAACCACAGTGATGAAGCATCTGTTGGCTGTTGTTTTTAGATAAAGCCAAATGCTACAGAGTAGCAGCTCACGATTCCTGAGTTGGCTGTCAACTACCAATCGCAAGTCCACTTAGCTGTAAATGGTTACATAGATTTTGCTTGGGTCAAGAATAATGGGCCACGGATTTCTGATGGTCAACTCAGGAATTGTGAAACTCATTACTGTTATTAGTTTTCTTCGGTTTACAACAAATTTCTATCCTTAAGGAAGATGAAATATTAAAGACCAAATCATTAAAGGTAATGGCAGATGAGAAAATGTTGCATTGGTTGCTGACCAATAAGAGACAGAAGGGGCTTGGTGCCAGGTGGAAGTCTTACGTCACAATGATGTCCCATAGATTGTGAAGTATATGGAGGATGAATGATTCCTTGTCCTGAAGGTTTATCGATGTCTTTTCCTCCTTGATATAATGGGTTTATAAAAGGGAGAGGCATCCACTGTTAGTTGCGTAACGGACGATTTCTGTCCCAACAATAACTGCACTGAGGGATGAAGTCCATGTCGATCCCTGTAATGTTTATCTTTGGTGTAATCTTAGAGACAGCAGGCTAGGCGCCTCAACAGATAACACCTTGCAATCTTGATGTATTAGGCTTTGTATAACCCAAAGTAATGTTTTTGTCAAGTGTCCTTGTATAACATGTTGGCCATGTGGAATCTGCTATTGTGCTGTCCATTGGACAGACATTATTGATGTTGATTTCTTGGATAATCCTCTTGGCCTGTTTATATGCCGGTGACATTTGATTTTTACAGAAAAGGGCCACTGTCACTGATGCTGATCTGGTGTTTGTTCTGATCATATAAGACCCTGCATTCGGGAGTCCACAGTGTTGGAGAAGTAATTCCGTAGGTTATTGACCACCTGAAACGAGTACTGTACAGGTAGTCTGCAGTATAAGGGGCCACAATGAGTGTATTTGCTGGTAGTGATTCTAGTTTGAGGGGACCTCACTGCCACTATTGAAGCAGAGTTCCAAGTTCATGGCCTATATGTATATTTACATGTTTTGTTTAAGGATGTCTGAAAATTAAATTTGACTGTCAGTCTTCTTGTTAGGGACATCTGGGTGTGGTTGAAAGGCTTCATTGTCTCAGGTTTTAACAAGTGTCCACGATTTTCACTAAAAACGTCGTCCTCTATGCAGCCCATGGATAAAGAAGCAAAGAGCACCCAGAAAGGAGACCCACTAAATGCTATAGATCTCTAAGTATATCATGCCTCTTGGGAATTAGAAGGATTCCTCCATTGTGCAAAGGCTCTCTTTGAGATTTTGAAAGCAGGGGTATTATCACATACCTTCTTGAGAATATATTCTATGGTCATATTGACTGCTACATTTGTGAAGGAAAGGCCCACGTTCAGTGAGGCGATGGTTCCTTCTGAGTTGTTATTTGGGACCAGCCCTAGGAACTCGGCAGAAGATACATATCTGTAGCAGGAAGGAATGAAAGATGTCTGAGTGTACGCCAGCCTCATTACTAGATGATATGTAGGTTTGGGATCTGGCTAATTATAGATCATAGTGGATTCTCCTTCTGATGGGCATAGAGTCCCTATGAACTTGATGTCTTGGCCTTTTTTTCTTTAGTCATGAGGCCCTTGGAGATCTCGAATTTTATTGCACCGTGGAATATACCATTGATTTCAGAAAGGTACTCATCCTCCTGCAGGAGGACAGAACCAGGTGCATGGTGATGTCCAGGTTCAAACAGACCTCTTGGGCAACCTTCATTTGTTGTTGCTTCATGATTTTCCTTCAGTACTGTCCTCTCCTCTTGAACAACTCATTGGAAGTGGCCGTCTGTTGGGGCCATAGGTGTTGCCTGAAACTAGAAAAAGGTGTGGCCATTCAGGTCAAGGTTTAACAAGTGTTCTTGCTCCCTGGAAAAAGAGAACAGCAGCCAGATTAAGGAAGACCTCGTTCTCGTAGGCCATTTGAACCTTATGGCTGAGAGGCCTTGGTTCTCCTTTTAGCAACTTCCTTCTAGTGCAGTAATTCTATGTTCAGTCGCCCTTCATTACCCATCATAAATTCTCCTCTATTTTCATTGAGACTAACCCTGGATGCCATTTGTTTGAAAGTGGGAAAACTTTCAATAAACCTCTAATACAGGCTTTGTGCGTTAGCTGGATTTCTCAAGATTTGGTGGGCCAGCCTTCATAAAAACATAGGTGAAAATCTCCTCTAGATGATTAACATTTTGTGAATAGGAAGATTTGACGGTTTGAAGCCATGGAACCATCTCGCCAGTTATTTATGTAGTCATTTATTACTTGCAAATTACAGTGTGAAATCTTGATAGAGGATTTATCTCTTGAGAGCTCTTGTCTTTTAAGCTTTATCCACATTTATCGGAGCTATATTTCTGAAGGGACTTGCAGAAGTTTTAACTAACCAGGCGGGAAGTGTGGCTAAAGTTAGTCTTCATAATTTCCCTATGAAATGCTAACTCCGTTGAGGGGTAGTGCCATCAGCGTACCTCACGGGGTGCACTGTAGGCATTACTAAAGGTTCTTAGTAGCGTCCCTTCGGCCCCTAGCTGCAACTCCTTTCATTCCTTTTACTGTACCCCCATTCATAACTTTCTTCCAACTGTTACACCTTTCAAACCTACCTACTCTCAATTTTCTTTCCAGCGCTGAATGACCTCATAGTTCCCAAACTGAATGTGTGTATATATATATATATATATATATATATATATATATATATATATATATATGTGTGTGTGTTGTGTGTGTGTGTGTGTGTGTGTGTGTGTGTACAGTTATACTTGATAACAGTGATAATGATATTTTTAGTTATCTCATCCATTGATACGACAATCTTCTTGTTCTTGTAGGGCTTAATTTCTTCTAGAATTATTATAAGTTTACCCCTGGGGATTTTTGCCTAAATATTTTCATAATCAGCATATAACTTTTCAAATAATCGAAAGGTATTTATAGCAAAGAAAAATATTCTGTTCAACAAGTTAAATTTTAAGCTTTTCTTTTTTTTTAAATAAAAAATTTTATTTTTTTATTTACTGATTTTTTTTGCGATATCTCATTGGTCAGTAAGCTTTTCAAATTTTTTTAGTTTGTATTACAAACTCTCTCTCTCTCTCTCTCTCTCTCTCTCTCTCTCTCTCTCTCTCTCTCTCTCTCTCTCTCCCCACAGATATGCGTCGGTTTATGGTTGCAATTTCGTATCTTTATGTCATGGTTAATTAAAAGACCCTGGTCAACCTGTCAATAATGGTTAAGCTTATTGGATCTCTCTCTCTCTCTCTCTCTCTCTCTCTCTCTCGGGAGATCAGGGCCAGGTATTTTCTTTCGTTAAGGAATATCTGTATCTAATTTTCATTCGTTTTAAACTTACGAAGAAAAATATTCTATAATGCTGTCCTGACTAATCCATTTTTGCACACTTCCTCTTTCTTTTCCTACTCTCTCTCTCTCTCTCTCTCTCTCTCTCTCTCTCTCTCTCTCTCTCTCTCTCTCTCTCTCTCGTGTGCTTCCCTTGGCAGAAGCACAACCAAGTTTCAGAAGCAGGAAAATAAATAAAATTAATCTTTTTTGGGGGGTGGGGGGGGGGATTATGCGAATTAGGACGAAGAAAGATTAGAGGAAATGGCCTTCGTAACAAATGCCTCAGCCCGAAGCTCCAAGCCACCAAGAGGACGGATTCATTTATTTGCTTCTTACGAGAGCTGTAAATCTTTCGTCTCTTCCTCTTCCTCCTCTGCCTAAAACTTCTTCTTCATCTTCTTCTTCTTCTACTACTACTTTTATGACTCAAGATTGCAGCGAATTCATTCTAATCTCTGGATTTTTTTTTTTTTTTTTTTTTTTTTTTTTGCCACAAAAAAGTGTCGAAAATCGAGGTTGTTTTTTCCGCACGTTTGCTTCTTTGTGGTGGGTTTTCGTGTGTTTATTTTTGCTTTAATTTGTATTTCACCATATTTTTTTCTGTGTTATTGAATAGTCCATTATTTTATAACCGAATAGTAAAAAGCACATTCATTTGTCTTAAAGCTGCGTAGAAGAAAACGCTCAAATTCGAACGAAACCAAAATGATTATTTTACATCTTCGTAAACATTGATACCTAACGCTTAGGTGCACAGTTAGTAGTTACCAAAATGAATAAGCATCGCTCTGAAAAAAAGATCTTGTGTTCCGGGTTTTGCTCTGCGGCAGAGGGGTCCTCAAAGACAAGATTGTTGAGGATCATATAAGGAAAGAGGATGGAAAAGAGTTAGGGAGATTCCAAACATAATTTTGCACGCAAGCAATAGAAGAATTGA
>NC_087206.1:65080697-65100697 GCF_015104395.2 Macrobrachium nipponense | reverse complement strand
CGTCAAAAAAATCAAGTGCAAAGTCTGAACATTTCTGGAATATAGAGCGTCATGTAGATTGGAACAGTAAACAAGGCGTGAACCGACCTCCTGCTTACTTGGGGGCGCGTTTTAGAATGTACAGTCAAATAGTGTTGTTTCACCAACGAAAATAAAATAATAGGCAAAATGTAATTAGAAATAATTGGTCTGTACTGTTTAACATGCACATTATTTATTTGTTACATTTTCATTCTAATAAATAAATCATAAATATCCTATTCTAAAATTCCTATATCTTTAACTCAACGCGAAACACCTTTTTCAGACCTTTTTAGGCAACGTAAAAACACCATGCAAACAAACAAACAAACATAGGCATTTCCCATCCCCCAACAATAAAGTAGTTTGTAGGCTTACTCTCCAAGCAAGCAAAAATATCTCGTACGAAATGAACATGATATTATTCTTATTTGTCCCATAATTACCTTTTATTCACTGTGATTGCCAAGCTAGTTAGTGAATAAAATAGCTGTTTAATGGTCAACAGAGGGAAGAACTAAAGCTTGGGAATTTTCACATAAACGAATGAGACTTAATAAAGACAGTCTTCATTGTAATTGGTGTGATAACTTTGATATGTTCCAAATGAGTGTTTTATAGCCAAAATAGTTTGCTATAAAAGTGATAGAACAGCAGGGTGCAGAAGTGGAGTTTTCATATCATGTCTTCATCTTCAAATGCATTATGTACATCATTTATTTTATAGCTGTTCACTCATCCTTCGAATTATGATTGGCAAGAAATCGACAACCACTAGAAATTACAGTTAAAGATGAATTTCTCGTATTTCAAAATTAGTACTTCCACTGCTGATATTAAATAATAATAAGAATAATTTTTTTTTTTTTTTTTTTTTTTTTTTTTTTGCTCTATCACAGTCCTCCAATTCGACTGGGTGGTATTTATAGTGTGGGGTTCCAGGCTGCATCCTGCCTCCTTAGGAGTCCATCACTCTTCTTACTATGTGTGCCGTTTCTAGGATCACACTCTTCTGCATGAGTCCTGGAGCTACTTCAGCCTCTAGTTTTTCTAGATTCCTTTTCAGGGATCTTGGGATCGTGCCTAGTGCTCCTATGATTATGGGTACGATTTCCACTGGCATATCCCATTATCCTTCTTATTTATATTTTCAGATCTTGATACTTATCCAATTTTTCCCTTTTCCCTTCTTTTTTCTCTTCAACTCTGGTGTCCCATGGTATTGCGACATCAATGAGTGATACTTTCTTCTTGACCTTGTCAATCAACGTCACGTCTGGTCTGTTTGCACGTATCACCCTATCCGTTCTGATACCATAGTTTTCCCCCAGAGGATCTTTGCCTGATCGTTTTTTCTATCACTCCTTCAGGTTGGTGCTCGTACCACTTATTACTGCAAGGTAGCTGATGATTTTCTTGCACAGGCTCCAGTGGAGGGCTTTTGCTAACTGAATCATGCCTCTTTTTGTACTGGTTCTGTGCAAGTGCCGGGCATTCACTTGCTATGTGGTTTATGGTTTCACTTTTCGTATTGCACTTCCTACATATGGGAGAGATGTTATTTCCGTCTATCGTACTTTGAACATATTCTGGTTCTTAGGGCCTGATCTTGTGCGCTGTTATCATTCCTTCAGTTTCCTCTTTAGCTCTCCCCTCTGTAGCCATTGCCAATTGTCATCGGCTGCTAGTTCTTTAGTCTGTCTCATGTATTGTCCGTGCATTGGTTTGTTGTGCCATCCTCTGTTCTTTCTGTCCTTTCTCCTGTCTCTGTATATTTCTGGGTCTTCGTCTTGCTTTTATTAGTCCTTCTTCTTCCCATGCACTCTTTAGCCACTCGTCTTCACTAGTTTTCAGATATTGCCCCAGTGCTCTGTTTTCGATGTTGACGCAGTCCTCTATACGTACTTAGTAGTCCTCTCCCTCCTTCCTTTCGTGTTATGTATAGTCTGTCCGTATTTGCTCTTGGGTGTAGTGCTTTGTGTATTGTCATATGTTTCCTGGTTTTCTGATCTATGCTGCGGAGTTCTGCCTTCGTCCATTCGACTATTCCTGCGCTGTATCTGATTACTGGCACTGCCCATGTGTTTTATGGCTTTATATCATATTTCCGGCGTTGAGTTTTGACTTGAGTATCGCCTTGAGTCTCTGCATATATTCTTTTCTGATCGTGTCCTTCATCTCTTGTGTTTTATATCTCCTCCTTCCATTATTCCCAGGTATTTGTATCCTGTCCCTCATCTATGTGTTTGATGTTGCTCCCATCTGGTAGCTTTTATCCTTCAGTTCTCGTTTACTTTTTGGTTTGCCTTTTTGTATGTTGACTAAGGCGCATTTTTCTATTCCAAACTCCATCCTGATGTCCCCAGATACAATCCTTACAGTCTGGATTAGGGTATCTATTTCCTTGATGCTCTTACCATACAGCTTGATGTCGTCCATGAACATCAGATGGTTGATTCTGTTGCTCTTTTCTTGAGTTGGTACCCGGCATCCATCTTCTGTAGTACTTTTGTCATGGGAATCATGGCTACTACGAAGAGTAGTGGGGACAGTGAGTCGCCCTGGAAGATCCCTCTCCTGATATTAACCTCTGCTAGTCTTATTCCAGCTTGTAAGTATTGTATTCCAGTTGCGCATTGTATTTTTTGAGGAAGCTGATGGTATTTTCCTCTGCCCCATATATTTTCAGGCATTCTATTAGCCATGTGTGTGGTATTTATTATTATTATTATTATTATTATTATTATTATTATTATTATTATTATTATTATTATTATTATTAAATTTATTATTATTAATTAATTTATTTATTAAAACAGCATAGGAAATAATTCCCGAAAAAACTGTATACTTTTAGGTTTCTAAGGTCTCGAACAAATTAATTCAACTTTATATATATATGTATATATATATATATATATTATATGATATATATATATATATATATGATATTATATATATAATGTGTGTGTGTGTGTGTGTTTACTAAAATACATTCTAAGACGAACACATTATATGATACTCCACTTCTGCACCCTGCTGTTCAATCACTTTTATCGCCTTGTTCACAAGCACTTACTCGCACACTATTTTGGCTGTAAAACAGTCATTTGGAACTTATCATACTTATCACACCAATAATTATGAAGTCTGACTTTATCACAGGTCTCATTCCTTATGTTCAAATTCCCAGGCTTTAGTTGACCATGAAACCATCCAAAATACTCTGTTTTATCCTTTAGCCAACGCTGTATTTATTGTATCATTACAATGTATACCTACATTTTCTCCTCCTCTTCCATTCCTCTCTCTCACTATCGTCTCTCTCTCTCTCTCTTCTCTCTATATATCCTTAATATATCTATATATATAATATATATATATATATATATATATATATATAGAAGAGAAGAGAGAGAGAGAGAGAGAGAGAGAGAGAGGAGAGAGAGAGAGAGAGAGAGAGAGAGAGCTACAAGTACTACAAAGATGCAGGCAAAATTGGAGAGATTGGTGTATTGTGTTTTAAGTTGATTTCCATGCATTGCTGATGGGTCTTTTGCATTCATGCATTGAGCGGCTAAAGTTGTGAAAGCTTTTCTATCCGTTGGGTTCGACGAAGTTTCGCCAATTAAATTACGAAAAGGTCCTTTCCCCGTCGTATTGTCTTTATGCAGAGCAAACCCAGGTAGGGTAAACGTCTGAATGTTAAAAAATGAGCAGCTGTTGAAGAGTCGTAGTGTACACTGGAGGTGAGCTAGTAAAATAAGAATAGTTAGTATGGAAAAAACTACTTTTGGACCAAATAATGCTTTGAGGGTATAGGATTCATGACACTTTCTAGGAAGGTCATCATGTCATCGCTTATTTTGAATCAACAGATTTTAGCTGGGGGTGGAAAAACTTCAATTCATTATTATTTAAAGTTCTGTGGAATTTCTGGTGCGCAGTGCATATACGTCACCAACCATCATGGAAGGAGATCGTTACAGTAGACAACTTTTCAGAACGCGGAAATTAAATATAAAAACTTTCGGTTGTCTGCACCGATTGAACATATATAGGTTTTGCAACTCGCATTAGATAAAGAATTCAAATATCGTAATAACTCGGTTTCTTTTTATCCAGGAAACTTGACCTGTCACGTCGCTTTAAACGAAGTCATCGAAATTGTGAATTTGTTCAAGGTCGGAACATTTTCATTGAAATGTGTGAAGATGGGGTCGCTTAACTTGGATTACGTGTCCACTTGAATGGGTTGTTGAACTAAAAACTGGAATAGAATTATTTTTTCTCGCGGAAAAATATGTGGCAAAGTTACATTATTCAGGCAAAATATTGAGGTATCTGGTTGGACTGAACTGAGGCGTGTAAGGCAAAAATATATTACTGTACACATTATTAACAAAATGAAAATTACTAATTGTAAATGAAATGCAATGTTTTGACGGAGATTTAAAACTGGTATTCCGGGATCGAAACCGGTGCTGAAAGGTTTGTCAGAAAAGTGGCCTCGGTGTTGCTAAAAACATCCAAACACTATAAAAATACCAAACGCAAATCTCTACGTTGGTAAATAAGGACTTTCAGGTAATGTAGCAGTCATGGCTAAGACAGTGTTAAAAAGAAAGCCTATTTGAAGGTAATAAACTATCACATTCTTTATACTTTCGTCACAAACAAAAACAAAAATCCTTGTAAACGCAAGGTCTGTGTACTAGATTTATTAGTTCAGAATAGTCAGATGGTTCGTTCATGAGATAATCATAATTGCCAATCATGTTTTTTTTCCTTGCTTCCTTTGTAATCAGTTACTTTTACATGAAGTTGTAACTTACATAATCTTCAGTTAGCAGAAGAATATATATATATTTTTATATATATATATATATATATATATATATATATATATACTATATATATACTGTAGAAAAAAAAAATCAGTAAAACAAACACCTAAATTATAAATCGGCTTTGAGGTATGTTCCTCTAAAACGATTTTGTGTTCAGAGTCGATACCAAAAAATTAAGAAAACAGGGACTTGCTATGTCTATGTCGTAAATATACTCTTTTTTTTGACAAACCTGACTTTCTTATGATGATGTGCCTATAAAATGTCCAATGTCAACTCAGTTTATTGATATTGGGGATCCTGTTTGCTTAGGTACTAACGTCTGCTCACAGCGTCCACTACTTGATTTTTTTTTTTTTTTTTTTTTTTTTTTTTTTTGAGGAAATGCCCAGCTGATTTTTCAGGAGTGCCTTTAAACAAATACAAAATATCCTGGTCGTTTATTATTTTCTTTTGTGTGTGTGTGTGTTTTTTTTTTTTCAGGCTCTGAAAACAAATCTGCAATACATAGTTGTCTTCCGTTGTATATTTGAAGTGTCACAGTATATTGCCTTGTGCTGCAAAATTAAGGTCATATGTGTATGTGTATATATATATGTGTGTGTGTGTGTGTTTTGTGTATGTATGTATATGTATATATATAATATATTAAATATTTAAATTATATATATATATATATATATATATATATATATATAAAATTGATTTTATGACGACTGCCTGTATATTGTTACTTTTTCCACTGTTGTGTATATTTTTATTTGTAACTCGCCGAGTATATTTATATTTTATTGGTTTATGTTTGGTACTGCATCAGATATTGTAACTATTTCTAGTTATTATTATTATTATTACGAGCTTGATGGCATGCGCTACCCTGCACTGGAACCCGGCGCTGCCCGTCATGTCTCCCCTACCCTCCCTATCCTCCACCAACCCCGTCCCCACTCGGGGTGGACAAATAGGTTTGTAGGAGGAGGGTGGATGTGTCATGTCTCCCCTATCCTCCCGATCCCCCACCACCCCGCCCACACTCGGGGCGAACAAATAGGTTTGTAGGAGGAGGGTGGATGTGTCATGTTGTGTCAAGAGGAATTTAAGGGAAATACAGAAAGAAGAGATCCCACCCATTTAAAAATTAAGTTGTTAAATAGATAAAACTATATCAAAATCAAGACGAATAGCATTAAGGTAGTAATGCATTGCAACTTCTCCCTGGACTTCTCAAGTTCCAATTGCATGAAATCTTTTGGGAGGCTGTTCTACAGTCGAACGGTGTGCGGAGTAAAGGACCTCTGGAACTGAGGAGTTCGACAGCGAGGCAAAACATTTACTGCGTATTGGTCCTGCCGCTCAGCGAAACTGGTTCCTCTTGGCAGATAAAAGGGGATCGGGGATCAACTGTGAATGTGAAAGATCTCTGTTGAAATACAACTTATGAAAACGTGACAAACACGAGACTAAGCGGCAAAGATCCAAGTCATAACTGCCGCCATAAGGAAACAGAAATCTACCACCACGAACCACTCTATCTAAAAGTGATCTCTAGCAGAAGCAGACATCCACAACAGAGTACAGTATTCCAGTAAAGGAAGTGTAAATGACCTGAAACATGTTGCATGGATTTGATCACTTGTCATAAGTATATGAGGCCTTACGAACAATACCTAACTTCCTTTTGGCATTTGCTGGCATTTTCATCAGATGTTTCTCAGAAGTTAAAGCTCCATTCGGCAAAGTTGTAGCCACTTGAATGGGAGGACTTTTGGGCAGAGGAAGGGGGGGGAAGGATGTTTGCGAGATCTGCCAGTCAGTAGTGTTTTAGTTTTACTGGAGTTCAGGCTCATTCCCCACCGACTACACCATTCATAAGTTATTATTTCTAACACTGGATCATTTTTTATTTTTCATGTTTGGAAACATGTTTCCTTATATAAAAAAATGTCATTTATGACTTTTTTTTTTTTTTTTAGAAACGATTTTTATTATATATAACTGTGGATTTTTTTGTTATTATAAACTAAGCATAGCCTGAACAGGTGTATGATATAATAGTATTGCGAAGGGAATGCTTAATTTTGTTCAGTATATCTTGCATGCTCTGTGGAAAGAATGGTCATGCCTATTTGCTGTAATTACGCGGCAGTAGTGTGTCTAATGGAGATGAAATTTAAATATTATTGTTATTATTGCTAGAAATTAAAATCGGCAACAGTATTAATAATAATAATGAAATGAACACTAACTAAGTGCATATAACCGCTGAATTATTGCTAATTATTTCGCTTAAAGCAAATAAACGGTCCCACGTCATCTACCTGTCAAACAGATTTTGAAGTACGGGGTGTCCATAAAGTCCCAGTACCATTCTGAGCAATAAATACTTGCAGTGGTACTGGGGCTTTATGGACACCCCGTATAATCAAGTCGCATTGTTTATAAATTTCCAAAATGAGACTAAATGTAAATTTTATACAGATTATTAAAGTCCACGACTAAGGCATCGAGACGCTTTAGATATATAGATACTTCTGTGTATAAGTCAATCATGTGTTATTTTATTTAATGATCTAAGTAATCCAAAGGAATTGGCATATACATGGGCGTAAAGCTATATCTTTGCCGGTATATAAGTTAATCATGGGTTAATTGGATTTAATGATCTATTTATTAAAAAAAATGCTGTATAGTCGTTTCATGTAAAGAAAGTGTTCACCGTCCTATTATTTAATATGTCATTTCAATACCTTTAAAAGAAGACGGCCTTAAAGCTATATCTTTCTCGGTGTATAAGTTAATCATGGGTTAATTGTATTTAATGATCTATTTAATAAAAAAAATGCCGTATAGTCATTTCATATAAAGAAAATGTTCACCGTCCTTTTATTTAATATGTCATTTCAACGCCTATAAGAGAAGACGGCCGTAAAGCTACACCTTTTGCCGGTGAACGTCGATAAATCCTCGTGTAAACAGTCGTAGAAGTGACGGAGTGCCAAGCGCTAAGTGCCAAGTGCGGTCTGACCGGCGGGAAGCCGCCGACCGCCCTTGCCCGCCCGCCCGCTCCAGTTACACTGAGCGACATTGCCTTCTCCGCTTGCTGCCGATTTTTCGGGTAAAAAGACCGAATATAATCCGAATATCAGATTTATAAGATTTATTTTCTGCAAATAAAGGAGTAGTTCATGTACCGAACGAGTTGATAGTGATAGGTATTGCAAAATGAACAACGTCAGAGAAGCCGATCTGCAAAAGACAGACAGTCGCTGTTAAAACCAAGTAAATCAATATTGTACAATGAAATATTCTTACAGTATTTAAAATAACTAGAACAAAAATAAAAATAATTTGGATTGAAGAACTCCTTAAAACTGGAAGCAAAATATATGCTTTGGACATTGGTTATAAAACCAAGCAAAATACGTATAGTATACTTTTTATAGTGACTATAAACCAAATATATATATATATATATATATATATATATATATATATATATATATATATATATATATATATACTTTGTATTGTGACTACAAAACCAAGCACAATATATACTTGTATAGTAAATGTAAATCCATGCAAAATTTGTACTTTGTAGAGCGAATATAAATCCAAGTAAAATATACACTTTGTATAGTGAATATAAATCCAAGCAGAATATGTGTATAGTGAATGTAAATCCAAGCAAAATATATACTTTGTAAAGTATAAATCCAAGCATATCTAAAGTAAATATAAATCCAAGCAAAATATATACTTTGTAAAGTAAATATAACCAAGCAAATATATACTTTGTAAAAAAGTAATATCCAAGCATATACATTGTATAGTGAATATAAATCCAAAAGAAAAAAATACTTTGTAAATATATTAGAAAACCAAGTGCATTGGCCGACCTGATTATTACCGTTGTTATAAAATAGAAGGCTTCAGGAATTTAATTTTTTATATGTATTTTTTTTAACTGAAGCCTCTACATTCGTTGTTAACGAGAGAATTTTCAAGTTTAAAATCACGCTCACCTCTTCTGACATATCAGTTACGTTATATCGTTGTTGTATTAATTAATGTAAAGAAATAAGTTATTATTGCCACATTTCACACAAATATTTACATCGATAAGCAAAACGAAAGACAAGGCATGTAAATTTAAGAAGCAAAAAAAAAAAAAAAGTTGTTTAGTAGGCTTATCTGTGCATGCATCCACGCCCACATACATATAACACACATATATATACATATGTATGTACACTTAATACATACAACTATATATCTATATATATATATATATATATATATATATATATATATATATATATATATATGTGTGTGTGTGTGTGTGTATAGTATATAATTCTGTTTCAAATTATGACACCGACATTTAAAATTAATCGCTTGAATTTTGTTGTTGTTATTATTATTATTATTTTTATTATTATTATTATGATTATTATTATTATTATTATTATTATTATTATTATATTATTATTATTATTATTATTTAATATCTTTTATTTTCTTTTCAGGTATTCCAGCTGTAACTGTTCCATTGTATTTGGTAAGCTCTTAGTCGCTTTTACACCTTCAGGGTTTTCGATGATCAGCTGATATGCACTACAGTATACCGAACATATATCTCAGAAGACAATTGCTGTGCTTTTTAACATTTGTTCGTAAACACATTTTCTAAACTGTATTTCGTTTATAACTTTATGGCATTATTTCCCGTATTTGTAAATGAAAACTCATTTTCATTTAATAATAATAAATAAATAAATAAATAAATAAATAACAAATGAAAAGGCTAAGCGGCAACTCTCAGGTAAGCAGGTCGCGGCCTCAACTACAATTATGTAAATTCGTAAGTTTGTTCCGACGGCTGTTTAAGTTCTCCGAATTGTTCGGGCAATTCCAGGAGATTCCATGTTCATCGCCGGCTGTCTTCTTCTTGATCAGTTCCTGTTTTTACTACCTTTACAGATTTGATAACTTTTTAAGTATCAGTATATTTTTACAGTTTATTATTTGGGTGACTGTTGATACAATTGTTGTCTTTATTTATAAGCCTGTTTTAGCCTATTTTGCAAATTATATCACCTTTTTACTTTTCTTTCATTACGTTCTCTCTTATTTAAGCTTTTTTGTATTATTTGTTCATTTTGTCTATGTCTTTTACGTATTTCTTGGGTGTAAATGAATGAATTAATTTTATCAATTAGTTAATCATATATATTGTATATTAGTTTTTATAGTTTTTTTTAGTTTCTTACTCTGCATTGATATCTTTAATTGTTGGAATTTTTATACAAAAATATTAATTAATTTATTTCTCAGTTCCTTATTTTCTTAAGCTCATACTTTTTTTATGAGTAATCTCTTTACATTCGTAAGGTTAATAACTCCCTTGTTGTCGTATTCTTTATTTACTAAAACAACTAGTAATCTATAATGATAAAATCCGAGTCGATATTTTTGTTTGTCCGCCCCGGGGTTTTGGCGGGGTAGGTAGGTAGCATGCGTCATCAAACTCGTAATAATGATAATAATTAAGAGTAATTGGTTTTAAATATTTTTTATATAATTTTATTGTATTTATGAAAAATATTAGATTCTTCAGCATACGCTGTAACACCATAGAAATTTCATAGTACATTCGACATAACAGATGTCAAGACAGCTTATTTTCTTACATTTCTAAGTCCCTTATTTACTAACTTTTTTATCCTTTTCGTTGACTGTACCTTTTCTTCGTGCAATAAATTCTCCCTCTGGTTTTAAATATCACGTAATTTAAGTTAAATCGGTGGGGTGTCATCCGCGAAGAAATTGATTCCATTACGAGACTCAAATTTATCAGGTCCTATTTTATTATAACTCCATACTCTTGATAAGACCAATTGTAGCTGTGAAATAATTTAACAGAAATCATGATAATGACTGTAATTCATAACTATGGTTTATATTAATAATAATAATAATAATAATATAATAATAATAATAATAATAATAATAATAATAATAATAATAATAAAAATAATAATATAATGATTACACCAATCATAATCATGATGATGGTAAATATTGTTTTAGACATAGTTATAATGATTACAACTTTTAACTTAATTGCAACTTGACCTTAATGAATAACCATCATTGATATACAGGAAACAGTATTGATCTTTGAAGGCGTGAGTCATTATTTATTATCGTTATAACCGCCGCTATTTGATTATTTTGATAATAGTGACTATGAAAACGAGAAAGAATATTTACCTAACATTCAGTAAAGTATGAATTGGAGTTATTCACTTATAGTTTTATAAAAGACCACTGAACAAAAATTATTTTACCTTCGTGTAACATAGACCTCGATGGATCCGGTTTGTTTAAAAGATAATAAGATTATTTATTAATATTACCATTCAAATTAATCGATTCTTAGATGATTTACGAACATTTTAGAATATGTCCTTAATCGCTAGAAGAATGTTTCTTTAATGACAACAGATTCTAGACATAGAGGGAATTTTGATTAGGGCTGTTATTGTATAACAGTATTTTTCCTCTGAAAAGGTGACCATGGTTTTGCTTTATTTCTTGAAAAATGTTGGCGATGAGTTCATAGTTACAGGATTTAGTTCACGGAAAGGACTTCTAGGGCATTTATAATGCTTTTAAAGAATATTTGTGAAGAAAATATAAAGAAACTGAGATCATTTTTATGACGGAAAACTGATTTTTTGATTAGTATGATTAAGGGTCCTTTTTGTTGTGTTTTCAATTCATCAGATAATTTTCCGTATATTTTAATGATAAATAGAACTTTCATCTTTGTGTAAAGAAAGTTTCAGAAACACTTAGTTTTATGACGGAAAACTGATTTTTGGATAAGTATGATTAAGGGTCCTTTTTGTTGTGTTTTCAATTCATCAGATAATTTTCCGTATATTTTAATGATAAATAGAACTTTAATTTTTGTGTAAAGGAAGTTTCTTAAACACTTACCGATAGATTTCTAGAACAGGCTTAATGTTTATTAATTCCGACAAATTCTTATGTCTTTATGGAAAACTTATCTAAAATATCATTTTCCTGACGTTAATAGACTGATTTCAAATGATCACCGCAGGTTTCCATGGTACAAGTTCCATGTATCAAGACAGGCACTTTCTCAAATATTGCCCATAGAATTTTAATGACACGAATTTTTACTTCAAATTTGAAAGTTACTACCAGCAATTCCTAAAATTCCTTAGAAATTAAGAGATTTTCTTGTCATAACCGATATTTTTCATTTAATATTAATTTCCATGCAATGTTTGGAAGTCATTACCGGCAAATTTCTAAAATACAAATTCCATTCAGTACAACGGCATGAATTTTCAAGTTCATTGCTTGTCATAGTTTGAACTTTCATGCAATAAATGATCCAGGTTCAAATATTTCTGAAATACTTGTTCAGTTCATTGAAGCCGATTAATTTTCTAATTGTGACATACATAATTCTGGCATAAGGCATAAGATTTCCATGCTGTCAGAAATTTTGACAAATTTTCAAAGCCATCATTCCGACAAATTTATGAAATGCGAAGTCTGCCTACTTCTGAAATCGTCCAACTATTCTCTAAAATTCCACGGAGCGAGATTGAATCAATTTCAACTATTTCTAGAATTCTTGTAAGAATATACTTTCAAAATTAGAATTCGTACTGCATAAATTTGTACAGAATTCGTATTTCATAAATTTGCACAGAATTCGTATTCCATAAATTTGCCGGAATGATGGCTTAAAAACTATCAATTCTCCCAAATTTCAAAATTTTTCAAATCAACGTGACAAGTATGTTAGGGCCAAATTCTCTGCTCTATAACCACAGAATTTCTGAAACATCTGACGACGCGAAGAGTTTCTTGAATGTAAGTCCCAAGCGAAAAATATTACCGACGAGCATCTAGGAATACATTTAAATTTTCAAATCACGACGACAAGATTCTAAGTGGCGAATTCTCTGCACTAGAACTATAGAATTTTTGAATACAAGTGCTAAGCGAATAACATATTACATTTTTGAGCCATTACCGATAAGCATCCAGAAATGGGAAGAATACGTTAAGTAAAACTCAATTTTAAGCCATTACTGTTAGGTACTGATCCCATGCAGTAAGATGTATTTGATGTATTTTCTACACATACATTTTATGTAAATTTCATTCCCCCCCCCCCAAAAAAAAAAAAAAAAAATGTGGCTTTTTCCATTGACTATTCACATTTAAAGAGACATATAGCATGCAGTATTGTGAATAGATTCCATAAAAAAATTATGGCTTTCCAAGTCATTGACGATATATTTCTATCGCACGAATCTCATCCAGTAAGACAGATCTTAATTAGTTCCCGTTGAATATGTTATAAATGATTTCCATGTAATAGAAATAATAAATTTTTAAGACATTAATGCGTTAGTAACCGGTACATTTTCAAGTTATTGCCAAAAAAGAAAATGTTTGGTAAAGGAATCCGTGCATTAGAATATAGTAGATTTTAGGTCATTAACGAAAATATTTCAGGTTTGGGACTCCATGCATTGAAAGAGGTATACATTGTAGAGGTCGTCGACAAACTCATCGCTTATGAAATTCAGGAGATGAATCTCCAAGATTTTGAATTCCATCAGCATTTATACAAGACACAATTTCGTTCTTAAAAAGAAAAGAAACCTGTATCTCTCTAATGGAAAGTTCATGTAGTGAAATGTAAACATGTTCAAATCATTCCGTAAAATGTGAAGTGTAAATAATGATTGAAAATTGCGTGGAATGTGACTCAAACAAATTGTATATGGATATAAAGAAGATAACACGCATTCGGTTCTTAAATGGAAAATTAAAGAATAAAAGTGAGCTGCTTGCGTTGGTAGTATTTTGAAAATGATGAATAAAATTTATTTTTATCATTCCTCTGCTGCGTCCTTCAGGTTTCCGCGAATAACCCGTTGTTATCTAAAAAAATAATTATTTTGCTTTATTGCTCCAGGTAAAGCGTCGTTGACTCGTTTCTGATGTGTTTTTCAACTTTATCAGGACTACTGATAGCAAGAACGAAAGGAGTACTAATGAACAAAGTCTTTGAGTGTCGCCAGACGTTTTCTAATGTTTCCGACCTGACGAACTTGACTGGCATTTCTAAATCAGCGTTTTTTTTTTTATTATTATTATTATTATCTGGCCCTGACTACAGAGCGCTTGTACTTGCAATGGCAACTTCGTTAGTAGCAGCGCTCGAAAAACAATTGATTTTGGCCTTTATTCGAAAGCTAAAAAGAGTATACACATACCAAAGGGAACAAAAAATGATGTGTTCATTAACGCATACCGTATGTTATAGCGGCCTCTGTCGATGCTCGTTACCCCCTTGTCATTAACTCCGTATTGATGTTTAGGATGCTTCAATTAAAGGCGTGATGAACGTGCTCTTGTGCGGGCGAATATTTACACCATTAATTTTTGTACGCTTTCTACTGCATTGTTTGTGCGTTGCATACGAGCGGCATTTAATTTGGATCTTGTTTGTATTCTAGTTGTTTGCTTCTGCACTTTTGCGTAAGCGTACAAATAAAACGTTGGGTACCGTAACATGTAATTGTGTGTGTTTGGCGGTTGGGGGTGTTTAAATCTGCATTCTTTCTTAAGGATATTTAGTCAAGCGGAAATATAGACAAAGCAAATTCTTTCCAGGATTCTTTGCATCGGGGATTACTACTGCCTTTTGTCATAGTGTTTGAAACGCGTTGGTGAAAATGAGTACAAACATTCCCCGTTGTATTCTGATTAAAAAAAATGGATAAAGCAAACTGAACGTTTCCTTGATCAAATCTCGTAACAAACGCATGTGAGCGCGAGGTTCTCGCACTCTGCAACCACGAAATCGGCGGAGATACCTATAATTATTAGCAGACATATATTTATTTTATTTTTATTAATGTTAATTGCAAAATTTGAGTTTACAATGTATATATATATATATATATATATATATATATATATATATATATATATATATATATATATATATTTGATTTTTAAATCACGATGAAATAAAACAACGTGATTATCATACGAACAAAGTTACAGCCAGTGTTTTAATTTTTCTTCGTGACTGTAACTTTGTGCATATGTATATATATATATATATATATATATATATATATATATATATATATATATATATATATTGTTCTTTTATTTTTACATGTGAATGCCTTAACAATAAAGGCCATAGATCTAGCACTCTGTGTTTCTAGTTCGTCGTGGCCATATAATCTCCCATTACAAGGATATTAAAAAGAAAACTTCAATCGATCGACACAATAGATTATTAATTCTTGGATGAAGTCTGTGTACCTGTTCAGAGCATTTAAGCAGAAAATGTGAATAATAAACAAACTAGTTAGTCAATAAACTAGTTAATTTAATTGAAGAAACTTGTATGTGTCAGTATTAAACAGATGGAAAAGTCATTTTGTGCATTTGCCATTTTCAGAAGAACATCTCGACTGCTGAAGAATTTGTCCGACCAGTATTTATTCACTTATAAAATAATTTTGCTAAGAACTTCAGGTTAGAAAATTCGATACTGCATCTATCATAGTAGCCAAGTTTACAATGAAAACAAAGATAGAGGAATAAGAAAAATAAAAATGAGAAAAATTCAGCAAAATAAATACAATGAAACATGACGCCGCAAGACAGCGGGGTTCGAGATTATATATAAATCTTCTAAAAACTGATAAAACGAGAGCGTCGAACGTTTGGTATCTAGTGTTGTTACTTCACATAATGTAAGACCAACAGCTGGGAAGCTGCATAAAACCTTATGCCAGCTAAAGCGTTTAAGGGGTGACAACTGAACTGACAGATAAAGGAGAGCAACAGCGGGAAGCTTTGTAGAATTTGAGATAAAAAAAAGTGAGCGAGTGTAGCAATATTGTTTTGAATTGTAAGAAAATACTTAACATCTTAGAGTTCATTTAACAAGCAAACAGATCACAACGGAGTGTGGTTGTGATACAGTCAGATGATGCTTCGACAGCAAAAAGTCAAAACAAATAGAGAGTGAAGATCAAGTTTCATGATCTTAAGAAGCTGATTAGTACAAGTTAAGTTCCATCTACGACGACGTAACCCAAGTTTCGTGGATAGCCTTCCTTTGCAGTGCAAGAGCCAGGCAACACTTTAGTAGCATTTTGCTTTGTCAAAAGTAAAATTGAATTGATCAGGGGGGGACAGAATAAAGTATTAGAAGTTTCAAAAAAAAAAGCTCGGGAAAGAAGACTCAAATGGTTTGGTCATGTCATGAGGAAAGAAGATGAACGCGTATGTAAGAGGGTTGTGAACATGGAGGTGGATGGCAGAAGAGGGAGGGGAAGCCCAGAGTTCAGGTGGAAAGATAAATTATTGAATGACATGAAGGAAAAGGGTCTAAGAGAACAACGATGTACAGGACAGAGGAAGGTGGAGAAAGCTGACTAGAAACAACGACCTCATATAGAAATGGGAAAAGCTGAAGGCAAAGAAATGTAAAATTTCAGATTATTTCAATCATAAAGCGATATTATTTAGGTGATTTTCAAACTCCAGGCAACGATTACTACCTCAAGTAAGATTTCATCATCAATGTCAAGTTTGAAAAAATGTAGTCCAAAATATAAGCAGTGCTGTTTTCCCTAAGAAATTTAGTTCTATGTAAGAAATGTTTCTGCAACGGCGGTTTTGCAATTTTCGCCTGAGCGAATTAACTGATCAAGTTGTTCCTCAGTGTTCATGTTTGCTTGAACTTCACTGATTACTCCCATGCACACTAAAAAAACAATGTTATCAGTAGACATTATTATATACCGAAAATTGATGCACGCATTTTAACACTTATACTTGATCGTTTGTCACAAACAAATACAAACTCATTGTTGTTTTTTTATTTCTTTTTTTTATTTTTTATTTTTGCATGGGCAGTTAAGAAATTTTTTAATTTTTCCGTCTCGCTCCAAAAAGACAGTTTTAGCGCTATTGTTAAAAAAATAAGTCTTGAAGTTGGGAGATTTTGCACAAGAATGTTTTGAAAACTATATGTCAGAAAATGTAAATGAAATCAAAGTACCAACCATAATGATTCACTCACATTTCTTGCGTTGTGTGTCTATCATAAACGCTGCCATTATTAATGTCCGTGTTATTTCGTCCGTTTGCATCCGTGATCTCGGACGTTGACTAGTAAATAAAGTGCTCGGTAAAATGTTCGTTTTTTTTTTTTTTTTTTTTTTTCCGGATAGGGTCAAGATATAACTTCTAGGTTACCGTGTCAGCAACTCCTCAGTATAAAATTCTTGATGAAAAATACCATTATATTTCAGCTAGTGATCCACGTAGATCTCTCAGTATTACATTCAGTACTTGGAATGTATTACTAACAAAGTGTACTAAGTAACGAATTACCCTGGATAAATAGAATCCTGAAAGCAATTGCTCCAAGTATTTCGAAAACAGATTTTATGCGGCTCCAATAGAGCACATTTTGGGGTGATTGTAAGCAATTTTTATTATTATTTATTCATTTATTTTTTGTCGGCACGAATCATTACATGGCCACCGTGCGTAAATCACAAATCCTTACACGTTGACCGTGCATAAAATCATTTTATTTTTGATGCGACGTTCAAAACCAAATAATTTAATGTTATTCATGCTATAGGTTGCATGTGTTTTGTATATCGTGTTTGAACCACTTTTCACATGTGTTTTGTATATCGTGTCTGAACCGCTTTTCACATTGCTGTACAGTACATATCGTCAAAGTAATGAATAACGCGCGAGAGAGATTACCCAATATCAATCATATGTAAAGAGATGCTTTACTCCAGTAGCAGATCGCGCGTATCATTAATAAATCACCGACAGAATGACAAATAGCTAGAGTTGTGTTTGTGTGTTTATATATAGTTTCGTGACAATTCTAGTTCATTATCTGTCAAAATGACGGTGGACGATCTGTTCCACACGCGAAACGCAAATGTTTGGAGCAGAAATGCGCGCGCGTTCCACCAGAATGAAATCATACATTATTCATGATGTAAATGTGTCATGGCCTGTGTTTACTAAACAATATAATGAAGAGCATAATTTCGTCGTCCCCGTTATGTTTATATTTGCATTTACAATTCTGAAATTTCCCCAAATAATTTTTTGCCTCAATGTTTTGGAAATCATTAAATTATTTATTCATTTTTTCCAAACGGCATCCCACAGAATGAATGTGTTCCGTGAAAAAATGAATTTACAGTAAGCGTTGTCAGTCCAGTCAATAATTAGAGATTGTATGATAGCATATGGCACCCGAATTATCATTAGAAATGCACTTGTTATGATCTTTATAAGTATATATATATGCCTGTCTGCATTTTTGTTTGTTATACATATACATGCTTATACATGCGTATACATGTGTGTGTGTGTACATATATATATATATATATATATATATATATATATATATGTATATATATACATATATATATATATATATATATATATATATATATATATATATATATACATTATTTATATATATATATAGTATATATATATATATATATATATATATAATATATATACATATATATGTATGTATGTATGTATGTATGTATGTATGTATGTATGTATGTGTACCATATTTGCCGGCGTATAAGACGCACCCCTATTTTTACAAGGATATTTTGTGGAAAAAAACCCTATTTTATTATCTTCAATCGTTCATTTGTTGAAAGATATTTTAAAGTGATTTAGTTGGGAAAAATGTTCGATTCTCTGCATGAAATACACTATCGTGAGTGTAAACTGGAGTAAAGGATGAAATCATATTGTAAATTCACACTTATCTTTGAAGGAAGATAAATGAAAATTACCATAAAAAAAATTATGTTTTACTTTCGTAAGTTTGTTATGGATAAAAAAAAATATTGAAAACCCGCGGAATTGTCTGTCTGTTATCACAAACTTCCGAAATATTGCTTACGATACGCCGGCAGTTAGGCCGTCAGCCATTTGCAATTGGATGTAAACAAAATCATAGCGCCGGGGTCTAGTGGACTGTAGCGGTAATATGTACATATAATATACCTTATTCCAGTAATGCAATTTAATGTAAAAATTAGGCTGGTTTTTCATTGTTTTATTGTTAGCTTTGTCTCCCATCCGTAATACCTCCGCATTTGACGCAGAGCAATTTTTTGGTACATTTAGAAATTTACAAAAAGTGTATCCAACATGCCGGCAAATGCGGTATATATATATATATATATATATATATATATATATATATATATATATATATATTATATATATATTATGTGTGCATGTGTTTGGGTGTATGTATGTATTTATGTATATATGTCTGCCTGTGTTATCTTAATTTCGTGTCCTTTTCTTCATTGATCTAGATCTGCAATAGACAAGCGCTTCAAGAATTCTCTCTCTCTCTCTCTCTCTCTCTCTCTCTCTCTCTCTCTCTCTCTCTCTCTCTCAAGGAAACAAAATTACTGACGTTCGTCTTTGTAGTCTTTCCTCTTCAGAAAATTTAACATTCACGTCTCAGGCGTCTACTAGGTGTACTGGGTAGAGCCTGAACGTCCTCATCCAGAATTTTTTAATCACTGAACACTCTCCCGCACCCTGTGGTAATGCCCCCGGTGGCATAAGGCGAGCATTCTCCAAAGCAACGCAGTTTCCTGCAACATTTTAGCAGGCGAGGCCTTCAGAAGGGCGTGGCACCGGAGCCTTTTAACCCAACTTCCTGTTTGTTGTATCTCGCACCCTCCGTGCATCCTGACTGCTCGCTTTTTTTTTTCTTTGGAGGGGGAGGGGGGGGGGGGGGCGTTTCCTCATGTTTGTATGTTGTCTACGTGATTTCCTTATTTTTGTGGTGCTGCTGCATTGTGGGATTTGGCGATTTTTTCGTGTTAATGTTTTTATATCTTTTTAAGTTCTATTGTTGATGAGGTGTTAGTCATTATTTAGATTTCGTAAAAGACCTTTTTATTAGCATTAAGATTCTCGCCTTTTTATTCGTTTCCTTGC
>NC_087206.1:65068197-65075697 GCF_015104395.2 Macrobrachium nipponense | reverse complement strand
CTATAAGATTGTACAAATATATGAGAACTGCATACTATTAAAACGTACAAATATATGAGAACAGCAAGCTATGAAATTGCACAAATATACGAGAACTGCATTCTATGAAATTATACAAATAATGAGAAGAGCAATCTATGAAATTGTACAAATGTACTAGAATTGCATTCTTTGAAATTGTACAAAAAGATGAGGACTGCATGCTATGAAATTGTACATGTATATGAGAACAGCATGCTACGAAATTGTACAAATATATGAAAACTTCATGCTATGAGATCGTAATGTATGTATGTTTTTAGCAATATAAAAATGCGTTTTCGTGTGACATGTTAAGGCTTATTATTTTATAATATCAAATTTAAGGTATTTATGTTTTTCAAGTATTATAAGATATTTTTATCTTTCCAATTTCCGACGACCATTGATCAAAGTTCCGTTGACTTTTTAATAATATATATGAGCGGCATCATTTTAGAAATATTTCCTCGTCATTCTATGAGTATTAAAACATGACATTTTTAGCTCTATATTGTTAAATGAAGTATCGTGTCCGATCAAATATATACATAAAACTGAATAGTTTCAGGTCTATATCTGAGTCATCACTAGTCTGCCTTTTTCCCTTTTCATGTTTTTTAATTTTTTTAATTTTTATTTTATTATTTTTTTAGTCTCTGCTGTGAAAGTTCATAGACCGTCCGCTATAGTATACTCCTGCAACTGTTTTCCAAAAAGGACAAGTGGATGTTAGGTTTTGACAAGATGCAGGAAACGTTTAGGTACAGACGTAATTGACAGGTATGTAACGGCACGTGACATGTTTCCTACGGGATTGAGGAGAATTGAGTATATACAGGGAAAAAGTTGTGAATTATTCATTTTTACCCTGAGAGAATAATGGTCTGAACATTTTAAAACCGCTTTATTGTTCTTGATGAAATGTTATATTGTGAAGCATTGATTCAATGCGAGATTGGAGTTTTTCAAATCGCTAATGAATATTGATGATTATTATTTGACGATTGATAGATGTTTTTCAGTATAAAAATGAATTTGATTTCGTGAAATGTGATCGCAGTGAATTTTATGATATTGGAAGATTAACAATCATTGGAAACTGATGATATAGGGATCGTCAAAAATGTATGATTTTGAGTAAAAAAGGATTTATAACAGTAGATAATTTGTTGGGCAAATAGGACATTCTTTTCTAGGTAAATTACTTGGATCATCCCGACTGGCGGACGTTCAGACATCAGCAAATTCCGAATGTTTGGAAATTAATAGGCCACGATAAGAGAGATACAGTAATAGAACCTCATGAAATAAAGAATGCGCCACTACACAATAAAACACTCGAACAATGACACAAGTGTATATGTATATGTATGTATATATATATAGATATATATATATATATATATACATATATATATATATATATATATATATATATATATATATATATATATATATATATATATATATATATATATATATATAATATATATATATATATATATATATATATATATATATGACGAATAATTAGCCGACACGGAAGAAAGAAAAGGCATACAGCTTGTAATGAAAAAGGAGAAAAGCTTAATATTTGTGTACATATGATATATGGATTTTCATCACATCCAACATATACATGCATTAAGCTACAAATGTCCTTTTAATATCCAATTCGTTCTTCCTCGGAATTAATATATTTTCATATGTTAACCGAAGGTGAATTTTTTCGGTAATGATAATTTCTTCGTCTCGTGGACTCGAACCACCGCATAGAGGAGCAATCAGGACTTCAGTGACGTCTTTACCGACTCGGCCAACAAGTCCTGATTGCTCCTCCGGGCGCTGGTTCGAATCCACGACAGGGGGAAATTATTATCAGCTAAAAATTCCCTTTCGGTTTACATATACGAAAATATTATTAATTCGAGGTAGAGCGAATTGGGTGTTAAAGGACATTTGTAGCTTCTTGCATAAATCATATATATATATATATAATATATATATATATATATATATATATATATATATATATATATATATATATATATATATATATATATATATATATATATATATATATATATATATATATATATATATATATATATTATATATATATATATATGCATGCATGCATGCATGTATGTATAAAAAGCCTTAATTTGCGCCAGCCCGCATTAGCAACATTGCCTGCATCCTGACCGATCGAAACAAGCAAGCAAGCCTTGAGAAGAAGAAGAAGAAGAAGAAGATAGAAGAAGAAGAAGAAGAAGAAAGAACTCCCTCCATCCAGAACCGTCCCAAAACGAGGCGTTGCGGCAGAAGGTTATTAAACAGTGAGGAGACTGTTCCTCCCTTTTTTTTTATTTCTTTTTTTTCTCTCTCTCTCTCTCAACTCTCTCTCACTCTCACTCTCCCTCTCCCTCCCTCCCTCCTCCCTCTCCCTCTACCTCACTTCCTCTTTCTCTTCTGGGAAGAGGATGGAGAGTACGAAGAAGAACGTCCTAAGGGTAGAAATGTTCCCGCAGGTGGGCACCGATCTTTCATGATAAGAAAGGAGAGAAAGGAATATGTGTGGTCATCGTTCTTTGTTTTCGGAAGTTTGGCCTTTGCTACACACACACACACACACACACACACACACACATATATATATATATATATATATATAATATATTATATAATTATATTATATATTATATATATATGTGTGTGTGTGTGTGTGTGTGTGTGTGATATATATATATATACATATACATATAATGTCTTTCATTTTTTACTGTCATTACTATACGATTTGAAATTTATGGACACTATTTTTCATGCATTGCGACCATAAATCGCTTCTGACTATACAAACCTATCAATACACAAGCACGCTTGTTATCAAAATTGGTTACGCTTAATGCATGAGTATCAGTGATTTGTGTTTTTAATAAATTTAAAGCTTAGGTATCTATTTTTTTTAATGGGTCCACTACTTTCTTCCTCGGTACTCTATTTATCACGTTCTACGACCAAGAGGGTAACTTGCGAAGCACAATGAATGTCCCATCTGTTATGCAAATTTTAACTTTACGACGCAAAACACTAAAATGATAATTGGTTTCTCTATAATTCTCCTCTCTCTCTCTCTCTCTCTCTCTCTCTCTCTCTCTCTCTCTCTCGGGTTCAAGGCCAGTTGACTTTGTGGACCTCTGCAACGGCGCCGAATATCGTCTCTGACTTGTACTACTTCTTCCAGTGGGGTCAATGGATGCTTTTGCGTGCTTGCAAGCTCTAGTGAGCGCGTGTAGCTTACATCAGCTAGCTAGAATTTTTTATCTTGACAGTGTTACAAATTTTGCTTTATGAAATTTCATCCACAAGAATATATATATATTTTTTTAACATTGCAATATAATTGTGTGGTGCCGTATGTATGGCATGCTTACAATGACAAAAACGATATTCGCTTGAACACTATTTGTTTGAACATATATTCACATTTATGTATATGCTTTTATGTATGGATACGTACATATAAATTTCTCTGGCAGTGCTCAAACAGACACACAGAGAGACAATGGTGGAGAATTTCAGACTAAAACATTTAAGAACCTTGCGTCCTCATTGTTAGGAGAGAGAGAGAGAGACGAGCTCCGCTATAAAGATGTCTGGAGCACGCCACTGGCATCAGACATTTTTTGCCATAGCCAAGTGACGTGCTTTGACTGGGTCTTTTGTTCCTCGAAGCAAGAATGATGTTCCTCCGGAAATCGCCTGTATTGTAGAATGCAGACAAGGTCCTAATCACGCAAAGTGCTTGCAGGGAGATGCTGCTCATACTCTCTTGAATGAGGAACCGTCTGTTTAAGTCTTAAATTTAAGGGTCTGAAGGAGACCGCACCGCATTTCGTTTTGGTTGTTGCCGCTGTTCTTATTAGATAGCAGTGTAAAGGTGAATGAACTGAGTATTTAAATAAGAAGACAATGAATGGGACGGAATAAACGTAAAACTGCTGAAATTAATGCTGCTTGTTGGTGCCAAAGTAACCCATCTATAAAAACACAGGTCAGCCCGCTGTGTAAACTGACACAGGTTCATGCAGAATACCATTTTTATTTATTCTAGGTGAAAACAAACTATCTGTGTAGCCTGTCTTTTTCATGAACGCAACAAAAATTTTTATTGTAAATTTTATACACTATTTTACATCTGTTAGTGTTTTTTTTTCGTATTTCAATTTGTTATTCATGTTGCTTACGTCAGTGGAGTCAATCAGATTGTCACAAATACATTTGGAAATTGTGCATTTGCGTTTAGTGTAAATAGCTAAGGAGATGGAAGCATTGGTGTTTAAGCTTATTAAATAATTACATATGACAGTTTAACTAAACATGCAATACTCCAATATTATGACTTAATTATACTCATACATCGCTACATACAAATAAAACCTGAATATTAAATAGATATGTGTTTGGGAAATTTTAAGGTATATTATTCTTTTAAGGAAAAATAGTTTGCCGCTTTAAGAGTCCTAGTTTGCTGATGACCGATAAATGCCTGATGTGACAGACGATTTTCATGAGATACTAACTAAATATAAGCTTTTATTCGCTTTGATACTGATAGTTAGACTGGAAGTGAGCTATCCTTGATAGGATCGTCCATTTTAGGAAATGTCAAATTATCTGTTGATCTTTTGGAAACATGTTTAGGAAAATACCGTCAATTGAGTAAAGGAAACAAATTTGTGTCTCTTAAGTGAATGGAGACTTTCCCATGCATGAAATTATTCGTTTAAATTTCCTTTGGGGTCAGAAGAAGTTGGTCACCGTGGGAAGATTCAACACGCCGCGATATTTCGGTTATGAGGTCATCCGAGATGGTTATAATATCGTCTTAGCTTCTATCGTCTAAGAAACAATTATTTTTTGTAACAACAGATTCTGCCTGAACATTAATCAACTCGAATTTAGCTTTACTTAAAACCTTAACATGGAGTCAGAATAAATATTGAAACTAACATTATTTGGAATTTTTAATTTCAAGTCAATGGCTCCCGTGTTCTTATTTCGTGTGAATAGGTTTTATCTACTGAAATAATAATAATAATAATAATAATAATAATAATAATAATAATAATAATAATAATAATAATAATAATAATATTGATTAAACTCATACTTTTCAACCGATCTGAACAGCTGTGGATGAGTCAGGGAAACGCCGAAAAGATTAATTTTGTATCCAGGCCAGCTGTTCTCTGTATAATAGCTTTCGTCACGGTCAAGATGTCATCCACAATGGCGCAGCAAAAAGAAAGAAAGAAAAAAAACTTGTTTTCAATGCCTGCAAGTAAACCATGTGAATCCAAGAGGCTTTCCGTCCTTTGATTCAGTGGTTAAATAGGCTGGCTGATCATTAGGGAAATTGCATGTTAAATTGAGATATTCATGCGTATGATACCTGCACTCCTCACTTATGGACCTTGATTTCTTGGATACTGTTGCGTAAAAAGTAAGTGAGACATTCGCGACTGATATCCGTCCTCTCCCTTGCTCAGAAATTCAAGCAGTAGCAATTGACATCCCACGATAAATTGAAAAGATTATTGATTCGTTTTTACTCCCCAAAGGAGAAGCAACGTCTGTATCAGTACGGTTTGGGACGATTTAAGCAACTCAAGTCTGTGTGTAGAATCTTTTATTAATATTTGTATTTACTTTTGCAATAAAACGCAACCTTATTTTCTCTCTCTCTCTCTCTCTCTCTCTCTCTCTCTCTCTCTCTCTCTCTCTCTCTCTCTCTCTCTCTCTCTCTCTCACGAAGCTCATAATAGGTAAATTTACACTCGTTATTCGGGTTGCCAATCATCACTAAACGAAACGTTCTGTTGAAATGGACCCCAGGCATTGAATTAAAATGGTGATTAATCTGTTGAGGTATGAATAGTATGAGCGTATGAATAGTAAGGGTACCGCATACGCGCAACATTACATAGTACGCATTCTACATCGGCATGCGTGCAAAAATGAACTTATTTGATAATTGAAAGTTATCATCGCAAAATTAAATCACGCTTTTCATTGTACGCTGTAGATTATTGGGCCCGATTCTAATAAATTATATAAAACGCCTTAGAAAGTTTTCACGAATCTCCGTTCATACTGCTGGTGAGTTATTCAATTGTTAACTACAGTGTTGTAAAGACTTCGTATAAGGAGAGAGAGAGAGAGAGAGAGAGAGAGAGAGAGAGAGAGAGAGAGAGAGAGAGAGATTCTTTCTTTAGAATCGTTCGACATTCATTCCGATAAAACCTTGGATATTTTCTCCATATTTGGAAATTGAAACGGACATGTAGAATTTATAATTCATTGCATGTAAAAGCAATCATTTGGGTACGCCCGCGTATCCATATAACCTATAATTCCTTTTGTAATCATAAAATATAATCATGATTTTATTTCTCATTAATATATTATGATAATGGGAAAAATTATTGGAATAAAACGAACAATTTTATAATATAAGTTTTGTATGGACATTGGAAGTGAATATATGAATCATTTTCCCAAAGCATTTTTTTAGTATATGCGAATATAGAATTAATGCTTATGCAAAATGCCCATTTTCCGAATCACATGCCAATTATAATCTCTCCGTAATGAAACTTCTAAATGAATGACTGATGGATTTTCGTAAAGAAAGTCAGAAGAAAAGTCCAATTAGAAATCTTAGTTTTCTCATAAAAAGAACATTTGGAAAGGTAAGATCAATATTATTCTGATTAATTCTAAATGATGAGTGAGCAACAATTCCAAATAAAAGACGATAATACTTAAAATGAAGAAGGTATTAAACATTCAAGTGACGGCCGAATCAAAAAGTCATTGAGATGGAGTACAAATCGGTAGAATTATCCAACATGAATATATCAGTGGGGAAAATAATATTTCGAAATGCGAAACGAAACTGAAGGAAGCAATAGCTGTCAGAATGTTAGCAACTTAAACAAACATGCACTAAAGAGTCCAACGAAATTAGGCTTTAAATCACGCGAAATTCTTCTCTGGCATGAAGGCGATGTTTTGACCAACCGGTCAGTCAAAGGCGTTATACTCTTGCCGTATCTTATCAGCGCGCGTACCCTGTTGTTGTTTGTGGGCATTTATCATTTGAATGGATTAAGATAAGGGAGATTGCCCAGACGAAGATCGAGTTCGCTTTTCGTCAACGAGATGAATGCCTTCGTTAACACTCGGTGAAAGCGCTGAATGCTTTCCATTCTCATGCCTATTATTTTGTTACAGAAACGTGGGAAGCATTTGCAAGATAACATTCATGGAAATAAGAAAATGTACATATACATATATAAATGCGGTTCACATCAGTATATATATATATATATATATATATATATATATATATATATATATGTATATATATATATATATATATATATATATATATATATATATATATATATA
>NC_087206.1:65055697-65060697 GCF_015104395.2 Macrobrachium nipponense | reverse complement strand
TATTTTCCGGTGTTCTAGAATTCGTCGAGCGTAGCTCTAGAACACGCCAGATGTTATTTCACCACGCGTATATCTTTGCAAGGGGCCACTTTTTTTTCGATCACTGAAAGCTTTCAGATATATCACACCACTGTTTACTAGGGTATATGTACACTGATTACTTCCCACTTTATTTTCTTTTCATTTCTTCCAAGATTGGAGTGGCGATTTCTTTAAAAAAAAATCAACACTATAAAAATATTCGAGGACATTGCCATCCCCCCCAAAAAAAACGAAATTTGCATTGAAAAGGAGAGAACACTAAACTATCTGAACTGCACCGTTAACATTTTCCTATGCGCTTCTAAATCACTTATTAAAATACTTCACTCTGTCCCTTTTCCGGGATCGATAACTCCATAAGGCTTAGGAATCATTCCCAGAAATTCATTCCGAATCTGCAGAACGTATCGCTTCGTTAGTGGCACTTGGCAGTGAAGGGAATGGTAATACGAAGTCGAATTTGTTTTTTCTTTTGACGTCGTGGATGATCCTCGAATGAATCGCACTGCAACCACTTTCCTAATTGAATACATATATACCACCATTCATTCTGTATACGTGAACGATTATTCGCCCTACGAAGTATGTCACACCCCTCTCTTAGTAGGAGGGCAAGCCCACTTCGAACCCGATTTCTGGGCTATCCTTTTTTTTTTTCTTCGAAACCAGCCGTATACATATGATTCCGAATGCGATGACCGTCGTATCATCGGGTCTCCGAATACGTTCCTTATGAGGGAAAAGCCTCCAGAGAAGGGAAGAAGAGCACTTCACCACAGATAGACTGATACTTCTCCAACAGCTCTCACGGGCACTTTGGCTGAGCATGGTGGTCGCCTCTCCCTCTGCGCTCGCACGGCAGTGCAAGATTCTTTCTTACTCGGCGTACCGTGTATACGAGAGGGGAGAGGGGTGTGAGGGGGGGTTGGCGTCCATTTTTTGGGCAAATAAGCCCGATGGATCTGCGAATTTCTTGACGAACGCGACGTTCAGGTACGAGGATACAATCGGCGTCTTCTCATTTCGATTCGTGTGCGAATACCTGTGGATTGCAACGAAAGCCGAGTAGGCCGCATTGCATGGGGAGGGTATGGTAGAGAGAGAAGAGAGAGAGAGAGAAGAGAGGGGGGGGGGGGGGGGGGGGGATATTGGCTTCCAGGGAGCCGCTACACGCACTCGGATAGACATTCAGATGAATCCTATAATTCCAATCGGAAATCAGCGAAGCCCTGGCGAAATAATCCCCTTTTTTCGAGGGGGTCCTCGGGAGTCCTTAAGGGTATGTGCGTCCCGAGACCAAACACACCAACTAGTGATGCCTGTAAGTCCTCCCACCTCCCCTCCCCCTCCCCTCCCCTTCACTTCCCCCGAGCAGACAGAGTCCAAATGTTCCCCCCTCTCTCTCTCTCACACATACACACACACACACAAACACTCGCAGCACCACACATAATCTGCATGAGATGACGTCCGTCAAACCAGTGCTTGTACTTTCAACACTTTCAACCGTTTTTTTTTTTTACTATAACCATATATTTCGCTTTGATTTCATGTAAATTGCGAATGTCGATAACGTTTTCCACCATGCAGAATTTTCCATCGCGCATAATATCAGGTATGTTTCCGTTCCTTCTAATTGAGGACGCTTACGTCTTTTTTTTTTTTTTTTTCTTTTATCCACTGCATTCAATTTTCATTCAGAGCACATCATGTTTATTTAGTCTGGCAACACTTTGCAGCGAGAATCGTGAGTTAATTTCAGCCATCATGAAATCTGACTGGTCAATTTTTGAGCCAATGGAATTCCTCCTCCTCCTCCACCTTGATGTATCTTCTAACACTCCTCGACGAGGCACATGCGTACCTGGCGGCATGTTTAAGAGTAAGTCTCACTGGCTGCTGTCTTGGCCATAGGGCACTTGGTTACACTCACTTTTTTCTTCGAGTTAATGAATGGAATTTTAGCGCTCGAATATAAATGAATCAAGTTTCTCTCTCTCTCTCTCTCAAAAGCAGACGGACATGCATGCAGTCATGGATGAGAGGGCATACTCAAACGAGGCAATTCAATCAGTCATCTTAGAACACTTTCTCTCTCTCTCTCTCTCTCTCTCTCTCTCTCTCTCTCTCTCTCTCCTTTCACCGACTGGCAGGAGCGAGAGCGAGAGTAGTTGTGAGTACTTTGCATCAACTCTCTCTCTCTCTCTCTCTCTCTCTCTCCCCCACACAGACACACTCATATACTCACACACACACACACACTTTAGTATTTCGTACCCAGAAAGACTCCCTATCAGGTTTCGTCATAACCCATGTCACTCTCTCAGTTGCTTTTGCTTTCTTTCCACCTTTTGTGTCCACCTTTCGTCGATATCTCTCTCTCGCTCGGTCCATTTTCGTTTCTCGACCGACGGACGACGACGACGACGATGACGATTTCTGGCACCCACCAGAGGCACAGGGCTCTCTCTCTCTCTCTCTCTCTCTCTCTCTCTCTCTCTCCTGCTTCCTATACAGGGCTCCTGCTACCGCTGCTGTTGCTTGCTGCTGCTTGCTGCCTTGCCGCCTTGCAACCCCTCCCCCCGTTTTTTTTTATGTGGGACTCGTACGCAACTTTTTTTTTTTATATATATTTTGGCAGGTCTTCGATTTGCACCTTTGCTTGATCACAAGCACTTATACACACGCTGTCTTGCACTGACATACACGAACGCACTCAGGTCACGCACCCTCCCCCCCAAAAAAAAAAGAAAATCAACTTAGGTTCGACCGCGTTGTAAGCAATCGTTGTTTTAATGGGATTGTGTATATATGTTGGTTTCGAGGAAGGGGAGGGGGGATTGGAAACTGTGACCCCGCCCACTCTCGTATTCTCCTCCTACCATTCCCCACCTCCCCACCCCCTCCCCCCACGATATGTTGAGTACGAATAGGCGAATTGGGCCATCGATTTCTGATTTCCAGACACGGAGCGCAAGGTATGATGATGTGGATGAGACTGGCAGGCGGATTTTTGCACACCTCCCGTCCGCTGTGTCTCTTTAATGTGATGTGCGGACTTCCTCTTCTCCTTCTTCTTCTTCTTCTGCTCCCGGAGCCTTCGACGACGAGGTTTACTTTGCTTGCATTCTGTTGCATTCTGTGGGCATCCAAGAGATGCAAGTTTTGCACAAGTGAGGGTCGCACTAATCGATATGCGAGACTGGGTGGAAGTGCTGTGTGTGTGTGTGTGTGTTTATGTATGTATGTGTGCATGTGTGTATGCATGTATGTTGTATGTGTGTGTGACAAAGTTGACTTGTAGTGGACTCAGCAGAAGAAGAAGAAGAAGAAGAAGGGGTTCTGCTTCTGTTTGTGTGTGTGTGTGTGTGTGTGTGTGTGTATGTCCGTACCTTCCCCACTCCCCCTCTCATCGCCTCCAACTCCTCCTCCTCCAACTCCTCGTCCTCCTCCCTGTTCTTGCTGCCTTCCCTCCCCTCCCCCTCCTCCTCCTCCTCCCCCATCTCCGTCTCAGCCCCCGCGATTCACTCGGTTTTCGCAACTGCACCGCGCGGTACGCATAGATCGTCGTCGGTTATTTGTACCACCACTACCCCCCCTCCCACCACCACTATACTACCACCGTCGATCACAGCGTCGTCGTCGTCGTCGTCGTCATGATGATCATGATGATCACCCCCGAGAGTGATCAGAGGGACGACAGCGGAGGTTGTTCGGGCGTTTTGGCGAAGAAGTCGGGTGGTGGCGGGCCGAGGATGACACTCCTCCTCCTCCTCCTCCTCCTCCTCCTCCTTTCGGACGTGATGAAGCGCACACGCGCGCACGTACCGTGTTGACACAACCACACGTTCGTAGGTACAACCCATCAGAGCCATGTGTACCCTGTTGGCTCTCTCAAGGTGCACTGGCAGAGCGGCAAGCAAGAGCTGTGCTTGACGTCTGCATGCACGACCCCCAACTTCCAAACCCCCCCTTTCAACTGTCTCCCCTCCCTCCCTCTCCCTTAACCCCCTCTCTTGCAGCTCTCTTCTCACTATCATGCGCGCACAGTGCATTTTCGTACTCGATCTCCTTCGTCGATGGGCCAAATCGGCCGAAAAGCAACTTTCGGAGAACCAAAATTGGGCGAATTCAACCCCGGGGTCGAAATGAGGCAGTATACGAAACTTTGGCCTGCTTTGGACCCAAGCACGTGAGGAGTGAGCGCGTGTTGGGTACGTTTTAGGACATGACCTCCCTAAATGGGAGGTCCACTCCCCTCTCTCTCTCTCTCTCTCCCTCTCCCTCACTCTCCCTCTCTCTCTCTCTCTCTCTCTCTCTCTCTCTCTCTCTCTCTCTCTCCCTGTCTCCTTTTCTCTCCCTCCTCCCTTTCACCAATCCTCAAACCTTGTCGACAATTCCTCCCAAACTCAATATAAAATGTTCTGAAATGGAGTCTGTAACATCTACAGACAGATCCAGTCTCCCTTTTTGCACATTTAGGCGAGAGAGCATTTTTCGAAATTCGCCTGAAGGTATAGATATCTAAATCACACACTCGTCAATCAGGCCTTCTGGGTAAGAAATGTCATGCGTGACAGACGACCCAGTAGGCTTTCAAGATGAAGGATATTCCAAAAGCACTGACAATAAGGTTATGCATTCAGCATTCTCCTCCTCCTCCCCCCTTTCCGCCCCTATCTCGCCGAAAAAACGTCATTTTAAGCACTACATAACACGGTTTTTTTGGATGATTTATCCCTTCTCCCTCTCTCTCTCTCTCTCTGTCTCCCCCTCTCCGTCTCGCTGGAAAATGATGACACTTCGAACACTGTGTAACATAATCTTGGCCAAATTTTTTTCCTTCTAATTATGATTTCACATCTGGTTTCTCGAAAACACGAACCCAAAGTTTGCGAATAAACGAACGCCAAATGTCATCGCACTCTTGTTCATCTGTTCTTGTTGAGGTGTCTCGA
>NC_087206.1:65043197-65045697 GCF_015104395.2 Macrobrachium nipponense | reverse complement strand
ACCATATTATTCAGACACTTTCGTGTGGCTGTTCATTGGCAAAATTTTACCTGTGAATAGGAGCACAGGAGAAAACGTCTGACATTATTGGATGCACCGTATAAATAGCGTTTTATTGGCCTTTTATCTTAATATTATGCTGTAGTATGATATTAAATTTTATATATATATATATATATATATATATGTATATATATATAGTTATATATAAAATACATGTGTGTGTTAGTGATTGTGGAAACGAACGATCATAAATATCATATATGTTCACTCACAACCTTAAGCAAAAAAAACAAGCTGTTCTCTGTCCAGCACGGCATAAGCCTTTTGAAGCAAGGCAAACCAAGGCCACGCCAGAAATGCACGTAAAAGTACAACATAATCTCTTCCTTGTGTTGCAACTGAGAGAGGAGAGAACGAGCGAATTGAACGCCGAGATGTGTGGGGTGAATCATCATCACTCTCGGTCCTCAGCAGCATCCCGATGATCTTATCTCCAACTGGTTAAGATCACTGTCATGATCTCATTGACAAGTATATGCCGTTGTTTGGTACAGATTCCTCTCTCTCTCTCTCTCTCTCTCTCTCTCTCTCTCTCTCTCTCTCTCTCTCTCTCGATCCGTTTTTTTGCGTCGTTTGTATGATGCCCGCATTCAAGGCTTGCAACCAATATACCCGAGTTGGCTGGCCCTACCGGGCGAGGAAAGGAACGGTATGGGCACTCCACTTCAAAAGCCCTTAGGCCTCTGTTCCCCTTAAGGGATTGTAAGAGAGATATGGTTGTCAGTCGACTGTTGTAGTTATAGGTGGAATGACCTCGTCGTAATGTCTCTATATTATATAATTTAAATCTGGAGTGCCTCAAGGGGCGAGGTTACCTCCACATGATACGAAAAGCACAGTAGATCATCTCTCTCTCTCTCTCTCTCTCTCTCTCTCTCTCTCTCCTGTTAATATCAGTTGATGTAGGTCACTTACAGTTAACATATTAAGAGTTCAGTGTATAACAGCAAATGGTATAAGTTTTGTGACGAGTATTTGCAAATAATTAAAAAAAAACAACGGAAGGTTTGAAAAGTTAGAGTAGCCATTACTAAAGCAACGTTTCCCCAGGCGTCAGAAATACCAACAGAAATATAATTAATTTTCGAAAAAAAAACGCCCTCACATAAGGGTAAGATAAAGTTGAAATAACATATGATCGACGTACTGATCAGCAGTATGCATACCCGCATGCGTGCATGTGAAAGTCAAAGCTGCGAAATTTAGTGAGAATTGAAATTAAGTGACAGTCCGCTTAAATTAGCAGTTCGGCCTCCTAATCAGAATCATTACATAGCGAGGAATGCTTCTTCACAGTTTTATAATGAAGGACATGAAAGACCTCTTGTTGTTGTGGCATATGACATCATGAAACCCAAGTGACACTTCAAGTGACATCGCAAATCAAGAATCACCCTCTTACCTTCACCCACTGTATGTTTAACTCAAAGCAAAACAACTTTTTTTAAGACTTTTCAGGCTCTTACATAGGGCTTTCCTACCCCCAACCCCAACAAGAACAGCAACAACAACAAATTAGTTTTAGGCTTACTCCCCGAGTAAGCGAAAATAGTGTAAGATGTGTTGGTGAAAAAAAGGAAATATTATATGCAGGGATGATACTCTCTGATGTTACGGGTGGCAGTGTTAAGTGCAGATAATGAAGAGCAGTTACAGAACCTAGAGAAATAGTACGAATGCGTTTGCAAGTGGAGAAAGTTGAAGTCATATTAGCCTCCAGCTGGAAAAAATTACAGAGTAGATGAAAGACGTGAAAATTGAGTGCAAGATTTTGGTATGAGCAGTTGAAGCCTGGGAATGGACTATTTGCTTTAGACATTTTGAAGGAATGTAATTAATGAGGGAGAAAGCAAAAGTGAATTCTTAAGTAATCCAGCATATTCACGTCAAAAATTGGAATTTCGGACTTCTAAACTAAACATCCATTATGAATGGGAGTTATATGGATTAACATATAGTTTTGTAGGTTAAGAGTTTCTCGTTGGATGAGTGGTTTTCGCGCTCGGCCACCAATTCGGTGGTCCGAAGTTCGATTCTCGGCTTGGCCAACGCGGAATCAGAGGAATTTATTTCTGGTGATAGAAATTCATCTCTCGATATAATTTAGTTCGGATCCTACAGTAAGCTGTAGGTCCTGTTGCTACGTGACCAATTGGTTCCTAGCCACGTAAAAATATCTAATCCTTCGGGCCAGCCCTAGGAGAGCTGTTAATCAGCTCAGTGGTCTGGTTGAACTAAGATTTACTTATGTAGGGCAAGGAGGCCTGAATGGGGGACATGGTTTAGGAGAGATATTCGCTTAGGGGAAATAATACGTAAGGTCTTTGGAGTATTTGTTCACGAGTAGAGCGCAAAGCATGGTTAAACAATGGGTAATGGGTTAGTCTGCTTGGGGGAGGAGGTAAGAACTAGGTTAACGGGATGTAAGTGATAGTAG
>NC_087206.1:65023197-65035697 GCF_015104395.2 Macrobrachium nipponense | reverse complement strand
CTTGCTTGTTCCATATGAGTAGGAATCATCTTCTGAATAATAATAATAATAATGAATCAATAATAATAATAATAATAATAATAAATAATAATAATAATAATAATGTAATAATGATAATAATGTGGGTGCATTATGCGAACTAATTTTATACTGAGTTTTCTAAATTTTTCTTATAATTAGCCTTTCTTGCAGTATACAATCAATTCGCTTAATGCAGCCATATTATTCAACAAAACCTGCCTCAAGGTGGGTGTTCTTCTAATAATAATAATAATACAAAAAAAAAAATCTTAATCACATGAGTCAATAAAATGTAAAAGTAAATCGACACTAATATGTCTGTTTGATTGTGTTATTTTAAATAGCAAAATCAAACACATATTATTGTGGATTTACTTTTCCAATAATAATAAAAATAACAACAACAATAATAATAATAATAATAATAATAATAATAATATGGCTGCATTATGCGAATTGATTTTACACTTGCAGTATTAAATCTGTTCGCATAATACAGCCATATTATTCAACAAAACTTGGCTGAGGGTGGGTCTTCTTCCCTCTAATAATAACAACAACAACGACAAGAACAACAATACTACTACTACTAATAATAATGATAATAATATGGCTGCATTATGCAAATTGATTTTACTCTTGAGATTTTTCAATTTTCCTTATAATCAGCTCTTCTTGCAGTATTAAATCTGTTCGCATAATACAGCATATTATTCAACAAAACTTGCCTGAGGGTGGGTCTTCTTCCCTCTAATGATAACAACAACAACAAGAACAACAATACTACTACTACTAATAATAATGATAATAATATGGCTGCATTATGTGAATTGATTTTACACTGAGTTTTCTCAATTTTTCTCATAATTAGCTTTTCTAGGCAGTATAAAATCACTTCGCATAATGCAGCCATATTATTCAACAAGACATGCCTCGAGGTGGGCCTTCTTTCTTCTAATAATAATAATAATTATACTATAATGGGCGTAATGTCTGTCTGTCTGTCTGTCTGTCTGTCATTTGATCACGGCCAAACGGCTGGTCAGATGGCCATGAAACTTGGCAGGGTTATGGTGGGGACCCCTAAGATGGTTTGTAAGGGTTTCATCCACTACCCCCCCTCCTTTGTTTAGTAGGGGGTGAGAAGGGATTCCCGGAAAGGAAACAGAGCTGTTTCTGGCCGTGAAACGAGGCTGGTTATTCCCGTAGACTTAGTTACTTTACGATTTTTCATACATAATTTCTGTACAACTTGCCTAGAGAAAGTCGCGAATATTTCAGCTCGGACACAGTAGAAGATGAAAATTATCATCAATATCCGCAAGATTTTTTGAATAACTTAAATCCATCGGGACTGCCAGTGCACAAAAGAACATTGGAGAAGTACTGCCCGGTAATGTTGCTTCGGAATTTCGATCCTGCCAATGGACATAATAAAAAGGAAACTGACTAGTTCCTACTTTCTACTCTTTTTTGGAAGATACAGGATCATAAGAGCAATAATCAGTAGCCATAATGCACTGACATACAAGTTGCGTCTTTGCAGTAACATAATGAAAAGAAAAATACTTTATAACTCGTATCACTGTGCAAAGTAATTGACTAAGAAACGAACCAGTCAAGATCCCTGTTCCGTTAAGAGAGAGAGAGAGAGAGAGAGAGAGAGGCCATTTAATGACATTAATGCACTACAATTTTATAATTTTACCTTGCTATCGAAAAATGAGAGAGAGGAGATAATTTGTGATTTGAGAGCTAAGTAATCCAATAATCCCATCACCGTCTTCGTTACTTGACTAACATTGAGAAAGAGAGAGAGAGAGAGAGAGAGAGAGAGAGAGAGAGAGAGAGAGAGAGAATCATTAAAAGAGGGTAAACAATAAGTGGAAGTACGAGGGAAACTTTCTTTACGTTCATGTTGATCGTCCTTCACTTACTTTGAGAGAGAGAGAGAAGAGAATCATTAAAAGAGGGTAAACAATAATGAATACGAATTCTTTACTCATTTGACGTCCCTTCATTACTTTAGAAAAACGTAAACTTAATGATTCTTTACGTTCATATCGTCCTTCGCTTACTTAGAGAGAGAGAGAGAGAGAGAAGAGAGAGAGAGAGAGAGAGAGAATATCATTAAAAGAGGGGAAACAACAATGAATAAGAATTTTTCAGCGTTCAGTGATCGTCCCTTGAATTACATTAAGAGAGAGAGAGAGAGAGGGAGAGAGAGAGAGAGAGAGAGACTATTTGAATAATCGCCCTTATTTTAATATTGCTGAACAAATAGTACATATACATTTTTCACTTCTGCACCCGTATTTTATCACCCATCGTAGATGGGTAGGTTTGCTAGTAATAATAATAATAATAATAAAGGGGCATCATTTGACAAAATGTGTTCCATCCTTTAGTCTGTTTCTTTTATAAGATGGTAGTGTGTAGGTAGGAAGGAAGTCTTGGCCTTCATTACCCCTTCCTTGTGGAGGACGGCAAAATGATAAGAATTTTTATATTTTTCCAGTTCCAATCACTGCCTTGGAGGACTGTATCCGGTAGAGGATACTACTGCCTCCATATTCCCCTCCCATTCCTGCTATGGAAGACAGTACTCTCTTATGGTTGGGTGAAATTGTATTCTTATTATTATGATTTTATGCTGCTTTCAGGTGGTATAAATATGTGGGTGTTTATAATCCAAACGTTGGTTTCTACAAGAAAATACCAAATACTATTCTTTAGTTAAATGGAAATTCTTTTATAGCATTTAGATTATGTTATCTTGTTTTATATCTGGAGAAACACACACACACACACACACACACACACATATATATATATTATATATATGCAATATAAAAACACCGTATCGTGCTTCTAAGAAATCAATAGAAGGATTCACAGTAATATCCTTGTTTAGATAAAATGTTTATGGAAATATATACAAAGCTTAAAGCTTTCGTCCATCCTCCTTTGGACTTGATCACTAAGCAGAAAAATCTATATATTTCCATAAATATATTTTATTATCTAGATAAACAAGGATATTACTGTGGATCCTTCTATTGATCTTATATAATATATATATATATATATATATATATATATATATATATATATATATATATATATATATATATATAGTATATATATATATAATATATATATATATATATAGTATATAATTATATATAATATATATATATATATATATATATATAATATATATATATATATATATATATATATATATATATATATATATATATATATGCTTAACTGGGCGCGTTTATAGCACATATTCGTGCTCCACGGAATTATTCTTGCCTGGCCGTCTCTCACTATCATTTGTCTCTTTTCTATTATCTTTTTTCATAATTATAAGTATATTCAGTCTTCTGCTTGAACAACTTCCGGTAACGCCCGTATCAGCGTTACCAACACCACCTTTTCAATCCCCCCACCCATTTCCCTCCCATTAGTCGACGTCTTTGGCAATTTGAACCTGCTGGGCGTGACATTCTTTCATGTCTCCCATTCATGGCTTCACTTGCAATGATTACTGCTTCCGTTTGCAAAATCCATTTTTCAGATTTATGCATCTACGTATTCATTCATTTCGAGTGACTTTGGCTATTTTATGGTTCTGAACCGCAGTCCGACTGTTCTCCCAAGAGCTATGTGCATATTAAGTGCATTCAGTTTGGTCATCGAATTGTATACAGTCGAGTGACTTTTTTTTGACAGCTGTTCAAGTATGAGCAAAATGATCTTTTAGCTTCTTGATCGTTTTTTATTTTTGTTTACACTAATTCTCTTTCTCATGTGTTTTCTTTATTACCTCATGTCCTATCTTCATGGAAAATATTTAACTTGGTTCTTAAAAATAACTACTTATATATTGAATAATAATACATAATAATAATTATAATTATAATAATAATTGTTATGTGCAAATTTTGCGCTGTTTTCAAATTAACAGGGTGATGTGAAATAAGAATTTGTTCAATAACAAAGAGTAGGTTTTGTCCAACTTAGACCTTACCTTACAGACCTTACATCTTGTTCGGGTTGCCCCAGGTCCCTCAGTGTGAGGTACCTCTAATGTCTACCAGAGAGTTGCTAGTACATCTTCTGGTATATTTTGCATCTTCCAATCTTGGATGGTCTGGGATGCAGCTTAGATATTTGTCGAGCTTAATCTTAAACACATCTACGCTCACCCCTGATGAGCTGGCAACGCATTGAATAGACGTTGCATTATCGATGCTGGTGCGTAGTGGATTAATGTCCTGTGCGCTTTCCTTATTTTTCCTGGTATAGTTTTGGGCACTATTAATCTACATCTGCTTGCTCTTTCTGATATTTTTAGCTCCATGATGTTTTTCGGGCTATTATTCCTTTTAATCTGATTTCCACGGCCTAGATGAATTATCATGTAGCGTTCTCTTCTCCTTTCTAGACTATTTAATTTTAAGGATTGTAGTCTTTCCCAGAACATATGTTTTATAAAGCATAATCATGTGTTCAAGCTTTTCTTGTTTTGAAGTGCCGTAACAACATTCCCCATTTTTGCTTTACATTTTGGCCAATAGAATTGCTATTTGATCATTGCATAACATATTCCTATTCATCATCACACCAAGGTCTTTAACTGCTTCCTTATTTGTGATTGTCTCATTATTAGGTCCCCTATATGCATATAGCTTTCCTTCTCTGTCTCCATAATTTATTGATTCAAATTTACCAGAGTTAAATACCATCCTATTTACCTCTGCCCAATCATATTCTTTGTTAAGGTCTCTTTGTAGCGCTTTCCTATCTTCATTACAAGTAATTTCTCCACTTATTCTTGTGTCATCGGCGAAACTACTCACTACCGAGTCCTTAACATTACTGTCTATGTCTGCAATCATAATAACAAACAGTAATGCAGCTACAAACGACCGGTACCTTGTGGCACACCGGATATTACCTTAGCTTCATCCGATTTCTCATCGTTTGCAATAACTATCTGTTTTCTGTTGTGTAAAAATTCTTTTAACCATCTTCCTACTTTATCCACTATATTATGTTTTCTAATTTTCTTTGCTAATATGTTATGATCTACCTTGTCAAAAGCTTTTGCAAAGTCTAGATAAACCACATCTGTTTCATTTACGCTTTTCATATTTTTGTATATGTTCTCACAGTGGACTAGCAGTTGGGTTTGTGTACATTTTCCAGGTACGAAACCATGTTGTCCTATATTAAACAAATTATTTTTTATTAAATGTTTCATAATATTTTTCTTCATATTACCCTCCCTTTCATACACTTTCATAATATGTGATGTTAGACTCACAGGCCTATAATTACTTGCCTCTATTCTTGATCCACTTTTGAAAGTAGGGGTAATATATGCTAGTTTGTGCTCATCATAAATCTTGCCTGTATCAACACTTTGTCTTAATAATATTTCAAGTGGCTTTGCGATAGAATGAACTACTTTCTTTAACAAAATAGCAGGGACACCATCAGGCCCTGCTGCAGCTCCATTTTTAATTTCATTAGTAGCCTGCACAATATCAGCTTCATTAATATCTATGTCTGCTAAATATTCACTATTTTCATCCCTTACTTCTATATTATTATCTTCATTATCAATTCTAGGGGTGAATTCTCTCTTATATCGTTCTGCCAATATGTTTTGCTTGATATTTACTAGGGTTTTTTCTTCCAAGTCCCGTTTTTCATTTTCTTTTGATTGTATAATCTTTCTTCTGCATTTTCTATCTTACTTTTTAGTTCGATCACTTTCCATGCATTTTTTCTTCTGCAAGACCTTTTTTCTACTTTCTGATTTTCTGGAACAAGATCCTTCTGTCTCTTGGTATGTATGAATGATGTTTACTTTTCTTCTTCGGTATATATTTATCCACTATTTTCTCTAATATTTTATATATCTCCGTATTCACCTTTATATCATCACTTACGAAAATGTTATCCCAATCTTTGTTTAATTCTTCATTTATTTCTGACCATTCTATATTTTTACTGTAGAAGTTGTATTTTCCATATCCTTCCCACTTTTTCATTTCTTACTTATCTCTGTTTTCACTTGTTTTGGAATGGACTGTTAATTCTATGACATTATGGTCTGGAATATCCGCATTATAAACTATTATTTCTTTACCAAAATTCACCTCGTTCACAAATACTAGGTCTAAAGTATTTTCCTTTCTTGTTGGCAGGTGATTTATTTATTGAATGTTGTATTCTAGTAGCATATCTAATAGCTTTTCGAATTGCCTCTTATCTTCTGCTCTTTTTTATATGTATAAATACAACCACAATCTCTTAGAGAGAGAGAGAGAGAGAGAGAGAGAGAGAGAGAGAGAGAGAGAGAGAGAGTTCCAGGATGAACACCCCTCGTAAAAAAAGAAAATGTTGGAAGTTACAGAATCAGTAAGAAAAATAGTTTGAAGAAAATTGCTAATTGAAATTAGAGGATAGTTTTTAAATGTAGAATAGCCAGAATAAAGGAAAATGCCCGATGAAAACTCGTGGAAGCAAGGCTGAAGAAATTGAAATGGATGAAAAATAGAATAATAAAAAAATACAAATGAACTGGAATGATGAAAAATGAATACTAGATTCTATACGTCGAACAATTAAAGAATGAAATAAAAGATGCTCGGTGAGAAAGAAATTAATGAAAAAAGAAAAAAAGGCAGCAGAATGATGATAAGAAACGAATAACTGCAATGACTCAAAGAAATGCAAAAACGAGGAAGGAAAGCTAATATATAATATGAATGAAAAGGAGATTGATCGGTTTCCTAGAATCAGAGTAATAGCTTACACAAAAGGGATGCAAATGCAGTCTGTAGGAATGGAATAATTTTATTTTTTTTATTCATATTGACCGACCGTGAACTAACGTCTCACCACATAGACTGGCAGCTGGTGATCTAACAATAACGTCAGCAATAGGAATATGTATTTTCCACCCATAAGCCGTTTTCCCTGAATGAAGATGGCAAAAATCACTACCACGTTTTCCATTTTAACTGCATTAACAGGGATGAACCCACTTGGACAGAAAACTTCATTGGGTTTATTAGTTTCATATGCCTACACAGAAGTCGCGCCATTATGACATAACGCCCAAGCCTGCTATGACACACAAACTCAGTCGTGCAAGTACCCTTGTTCCCTCTTGGTATTTGGGACAAATTTATTCCATTACCTCTTCCGCGCCATTTAACCACCGTTTTCTCTTCCTCTCTCAAGTGCAAAATGTCAGTACTTCCAAGGTACACCTTCAGTTTTTTTTTTTTTTTTTTTTTTTTTTTTTTTTTTTTTTTTTTTTTTTTTTTTTTTTTTTTTTTTTTTTTTTTTTTTTTTTTTTTTTTTTTTTTTTTTGTTCAGTGAACATCGAAACCTCACGTCTGTAAAGGAGAGTTGGCTCAACAGTCCTTTCCGTCGTGCTCCATTGTGTACCTGTATACACTCCAGGTTTCTTTCTATACTTTTGTGCACACTCATCATATCATCATCCTGTATATTTACTCCAAAATGTCTAATCTTTCACCATCCATATCAGTGGTTAGCACTCCTTCATTTTCTGGTATCCATTTTTTTTTTTTTTTTAGCTGATAAGTAAGATGGGTGAAAGAAGAGTGAGGGTAGTTAGCTAGCTAACCTTGGTAGGGAGTAGTTTAGAAAGTTAAAGTATTAGTAAGAGTAAGGTAAAGGGTTGTGTGGTTTATCCACGATTATATTTGGGTAAGGGTACAATTTTCTAGCTAATATTAACATAATACAATAATGATTATACATTATATGACATGGTGAATTGTACAGATTACATATTTTTAATTTTATTACATAATATAATCATATTTAATAAAGTTCCAATTTTCTAACTCTAAACTTAATTTTAATTATCATAATGATTTTGCATTATATCTACATATTAAATTCTACAAATTACTTTTTCACAAGACATTTCTTAATTAATAGTATAATGGTCGAGGTTCATCGCGTTGAATATATGAAGATACTCTTCTTCACCATCTGTGGTCTGTGTTGTTTGGGTCAAGGTTTCTCTCTTCTGCTTCTGATTCTTCTACCTATTCCCTATTGTATTTGAACTAGTTTTTAACTCCATATATTGGTTGCTAGTCTGTATAATCTCTGATTAATTGGTTCTACTTTGTATTTTTTTTAGTATGTATTTGTTCTATATTCAGATCGTCACTCTTCTTGATTTGTTTGCTACACTGCAGACCTTAGAATCTTATTTTGGAAAGTTTTTTTTGTAATGCACTTATATTGGAAGTCGATGCTAAGCACGTGGGTATTGGTGGATATTCCATTATTGGTCTGATTAGGCTTTTGTAGAAATGGATTTTGATAGATGTGTTCATATTCTTAAACCTTTTCAGCTTTGTATTTTGTGTTCTTGCTATTCTTAGCCTTTCTCTCACATGCCTTGATATTCCCCTTTGTCCGAATTGCATTCCTAGTATTCTTGTACTTTTAGTAAAATTCATTGGTTGTTGGTCTAACAATATTTGTGCAGGGCAGGTTTGTATGCAGATACCGATAATAGTTGGAATTTGGATTTATTTGTATAACCTTAGTATTTCGCAAATAAGCTCCCAATTTCGTTCTCTTTCGACCATTTTCAATCTCTCTTAGTTCTGGCATTGTTTTCATTGTTCCTGATGATGACTGCGTCGTCTACAAACGTCATTCATTCAGCTCTGTTGCACACGTTTCTGCCGAATTCAGGTTTTGTACAAAGAATAAAAAAACCGACCTGTCCTCTTCGGGAATTTGTAACTTTATAAACAAAATAGCCACGAGTTACAAATCAAATAAGCGCAAAGCTAAGCTATCATGGTGCATTTGGCCATTCGGTAGGAAAGGAGGAGACTAATGTGAGGGAGTAGAAGGGAGGAGACAAGTGTGAGGGAGCAGAAAAGAGGAGGCAAAATGTGAGGAGTAGAGTGATGCAGATGGAGGTGCTTGGTGGGAGAGAGGGAGAGAAAGACCGAAGCGTAGGTGGACGGATGATGTTACAGAATCTTCAGAGACAGACAACTGTCAGAAGACGATGTGTATATGATCGAGCCAGGTGGAGGAAAGCTCTCAGCAACATCGACCCCCACATAGAAAAGTAGCAGAGAAAGATGTGTTGATGTTTCAAAGTACAGGACCTGAATTTGACAGGACTGCGTACTGCATAGCCATCAACTTCTATATTTCTCATGACACCCCTGTCAGAGTCAGAAGACATCTCATGGCACCCCTGTCAAAATTAAAAGACATATCTCTCATGACACCCCTGTCAGAATTGAAAGACATATCTCTCATGACACCCCTGTCAAAATTAAAAGACATCTCTCATGACACCCCTGTCAAAAATCAAAAGACATCTCTCTCATGACACCCCTGTCAAAAAAAAAAAAAAAAAAAAAAAAAAAGAAAAAATCTCTCGTGACACCCCTGTCAAAATCAAAAGACACAGTAGGTTCGAATCCTGACAGGAAGTATTTTATATCAATGGGTGTTTTTGGTTTAATGCTTGAATGCATAGATATTTATTTTTTTGTAAATTATGAATACTGTTATTCATACACGTGTATACACACATAATTATATATATATAAACTATTTTTCCTTACATTTATTTTCTCCTTAGGAAGTGTCCATATCACGCTGATGTAATATCAAGACGAATCTCTAATTAAAGAATACATCTTATTTAGCGACCATTTCTCCTCACTGCAAAGGGATGACTTCACAGAAATCCGAAGAAGCAGTCGCTGTGACATTCTTCTTGGAAATGATTCCAGAGCACCGCCCTCATTAACTTGATACTTAATTTAAAAACGATTTTAGAAACTGGAAAAGAAATGGGAGAGAGAGAACCAAGTAAGGGGGAATAATTGGGGAATGAGTGGTAACCCTTAATGGACCCATAATGCTGAACTTCTCTTCTCCATAACCTGGTTCGAACCCTGACGCGGTTGGGGGAATTTATTCATGTCTCCGAAATATGTATAATGTTTAGTCAGTAAAGTAGTAATAATAATATTCAAGATTCTCGGTGGAAAATTCTTTGGAAAATGTAAGAATACATTGCAAGTCGGATGTTGCATAAATGTTGGTGTGGTGATTGTAGCCACCAGATTCTATGAGCGGTTTGCAACTTTGCGCCTGCGTGAATTACCTGTCTCCACCCACGATGTTCTCCTGACAAATACCTTTTTATCACAAAGGTACCGCCCGAAGTTATTGTTTCCGTTCTATGAGGGTTGATCAAGGCGGGCCGGTTGCCCTCCCCACCCACCCCCTCTGATGCCCACTAACCGTGATTTGGGTCTGCAAATTGAGTTTAATCTCGTGTGACCATCACCTTTGCACCACTCGCAAAGGTAATGTGGTGGATTTATTGTTGTTGTGGTTGTTTTGCTTTTTTCTAATGCTGTTGTTGTTGTATTGTTATGAAATAAGTCGTTTTGTTGCATAGGTGTCAATGATGGCGTTCTATCACACTCCATATATTGTTGACTGGACCGAGCTATTGCAAGCTCAGTTCTGTTAAACTGAACGCAGCTATTGCGAGACCAATATTATTAGACTGAAAGCGGCTATTGCAAGCTCATTTCCATTCGGCTGAACGTAGGTATTGTATGCTCAATGATGTTAAACTGAACGCAGTTGTTGCAAGCTAAGTTCTGTTAGACTGAGCGCAGCTATTGCAAGCCCAGTTGTTAGACTGAACGCAGCCATTGCATGCTCAATGATGTTAGACTGAACGCAGCTATTGCAAGGCCAATATTGTTAGACTGAAAGCAGCTATTGCAAGCTCAGCTCTTTTAGACTGAACGCAGCCTTTGCATGCTCATTGTTGTTAAACTGAACGCAGCTATTGCATGCTCATTGTTGTAGACTGAACGCGGCCATTGTAGTTTTCCAATGATTGCAATACTGAACGCAGCAGGCCATTATTTTATGCTTTCAATATGTTAAAGCCTGAACGCAAGCCCAGTTTGCATGCTCAATGATTGGTTAAACTGATAGCAGCTATTGCAAGCCTTCAGTTCGTTAGATCTGAACGCAGCTATTGCATGCTCATTGTTTTGTAGACTGAACGCAGACCATTCCAAGCTCATTTAGTTGAATGAACACACTATTGCGAAGGCTTCAGTTCAGTTAAACTGAACGCAGCTGTTGCATTGCTCCATGTTGTAAGACTTGAACGCAGCCTATTTGCAAGCTCCGTTCAGTTAGACTGAACCGCAGCTATTGCAAAGCTCCATTTTCCTGTTAGACTGAAACGCAAGCTATTGCAAGCTCATTCCTGTTAGCTTGACCGCAAGCCATCTGCAAGCTTCATTTTCAGTTAGACTGAACGCGCTATTGCAAGTCTCAGTTTCAGTTAGAACTGAAACGCAGCCTATTGCCAATGCTCATTGTTGTAGACTGAACGCAGCCATTGCAAGCTCAGTTCAGTTAGACTGAACGCAGCTATTGCAAGCTCAGTTCTGTTAGACTGAACGCAGCTATTGCAAGCTCATTCTGGTTAGACTGAATGCAATGCCATTTGCCAATTGCCAAGCTTTTCAGTTTCAAGAACTGGAACGCAGCACTATTGCAAGCTCAGTCGTTGTTTAGAACTGAACGCAGCTATTGCAAGCTCAAGTTTCTGTTAGACTGAACGCAGCCATTGCAAGCTCAGTTCAAGTTTAGACTGAACGCAGCTTATTGCCAAGCTCCAGTTCAAGTTTAGAGCTGAACGCAGCTATTGCAAGCTCAGTTCAGGTTTATGACTGAACGCAGCTAGTTGCATGCCTCAAGTGATGTTTAGACTGAACGCAGCTATTGTATGCTCAATGATGTTTAAGACTGGAACGCAGACAGCCAATTGTATGCTCAATGATGTTAGACTGAACGCAGCCATTGTATGCTCAATGATGTTAGACTGAACGCAGCCATTGTATGCTCAATGATGTTAGACTGAACGCAGCCATTGCATGCTCAATGATGTTAGACTGAAAGCAGCTATTGCAAGCTCAGTTCAGTTAGACTGAACGCAGCTATTGCATGCTCATTGTTGTAGACTGAACGCAGCCATTGCAAGCTCAGTTCAGTTAGACTGAACGTAGCTTTTGCAAGCTCAGTTCAGTTAGACTGAACGCAGCTATTGCAAGCTCAGTTCAGTTAGACTGAACGCAGCTATTGCAAGCTCAGTTCAGTTAGACTGAACGCAGCTATTGCAAGCTCAGTTCTGTTAGACTGAACGCAGCTATTGCAAGCTCAGTTCTGTTAGACTGAACGCAGCTATTGCAAGCTCAGTTCAGTTAGACTGAACGCAGCTATTGCAAGCTCAGTCCAGTTAGACTGAACGCAGCTATTGCAAGCTCAGTTCAGTTAGACTGAACGCAGCTTATTTGCAGAGCTCAATTCAGTTAGTACTGAACGCAAGC
>NC_087206.1:65013197-65018197 GCF_015104395.2 Macrobrachium nipponense | reverse complement strand
ACAGGCGATTATTCGGTTTTGTAAATGTAAGTTGAAGTGTTTGTGTCTTTTGATTAAAATGAAATGTTGCTGCTGCTGTAGACAGAAACACTTATAATAAAATGCATATATAGTTAAGAGTATTTATAAAAGAAAAGGGGGTACATGAAGATGTTGAGGTTTTCAAGAAAGAGTAGAAAATGTTGAGAGATTTGCGAGGATCTAAAAATCAAAGGGAAATATTTGAGAGTGAAAGATAGTTAAAATTTTTATTAACGAGCGAAAAATGTGAAAGAGGATTAGGAGCGTCAAAGCTGAGAAGTTTATGAACACGTAAAAATAAAAGAGAAAATGAATGTAAGAAAGTTTATGAAAGGTGGCTAAGATTTTAGAGAGTTTGCTTAAAAGGGAGTAAAGTTGTAAGAGAAATTTATGAAAGGAAAATATTTGGGAATTTTTATTTTTGCGTAATAAAGATAATAGCTATGAAAAGGGAAATAAGGTTTTATATATTACTATAAATATATATATATATATATATATATATATATATATTATATATATATATATATATATATTAAAGGACATTTGTAGTCGATGTATGTATATGAATCACGGTAATGTGATATGACATATATATATATATATGTATAATATATATATATATATATATTATATATATATATATATATATATATATATATATATATATATGTATATATATACATCAGGAAAACCATGAGTATAAAGGAGAGGTGTCCAATCAGAGGACGACAGTCATGTACACGTGTTTTATTCTTAAGAAACGTTTCATGTTGTCAACAACACATCACAGTCTGCAATTGAAATTCAACATTAAAATAAACTTAAAAATTACAATAGAAATTAAATAAACTTAGAATTACAATAAAATTTAAATAATCAGAACGCTAAAATAGGGAATGAGAAGAAAACTACCTATTCATAAAGAAGGAAAGAGCTGAGTGACTACAAAAACGGTAAGGTCTGCATACAACGTAAACCTCACGCCGAGAGAGAGGAGATGACGATGTGTTGGAGTTTTAAACTAGGTGAAAGGTGCTTAATAAACAATGACTCAAGGGTAGTTAGATGGGTAGTTTGTTTTGTGGTGCCAATTATAGAAAAATGTTTCTTTTCGATAGTAACCTTACAACTCTTTGCATGAATTCTTATATTAGAGAACTCGGGATTAGAGATTCTGGACCCAGTTCTATAACTTAATCCCATGGCTGTAATAACGGGACTTGAACAGTCTCCGTGAAGAACCAACATAAATACCAAGACATCTTGGGCATTCAAATTTATATATGATATTGGACTTCATGAAATCCTGTAATTTGTCCTTGTAATTAAAACCCATCCAATTTTGTTTTTGTGGATTCATGGGAATAAGATTAAGTTTTCAAAAAACCAAATTCCTTTCAATAATATTTCTGACTTTTACACGTAAACTGTCTGAATGAATAAAATGGGATGGGTGCATACATAGTTAATTTAGGTACATTAAAATTAAAATTAAGGTGGGTGCTGACAGATACCTCGTTAGCAATTTACTAATAATGTTAAAAACCAGCTTTTTGGGAAACGAATTCTTAACAAAATATTCTAAAAGAAACTCGATTTCAAGATGAAAGGAGAGCCAATCAGATGTGTACCGAAGGGCCCTAAAAACCAAAGTAGATATAGCATTAATCTTAAAATTACGGAAACACGAGCTAAAAAAGTTGTTTCCGAGCCCAGTGAAGGTACTCTTTCTAACACTTGTGTTGAAAAGGTGGTTATCTCTAGTTTATTTTTATATCCAAAAAGGCCAGGGAGTCATCTTTCTCATTTTCCAACGTAAATTTAATGTTAGGATGGGCTTCATTTATGTAATCTAAAAAAAGCTGGCATTGCCACGAAAATTTAAATAAGGCAAAAGTATCGTCAACATATCGTCTATAAAAAAGTGGCTTAAAATTCCTAGGATTTATGCTCCTACTTTGGATAATGGACATTCATGTATTTTTAACTACTCTAAATATGTCTTGTCAAAGAGAGAGGAATTTTTATTGTCACTTGGATTGGATTTCTGTTTGCCTTCATATAGACCCAATTTTGCATTCTTTTATTTTCCGTTTGAGGTGCTTTCCATAGGCTTAAGAATTTCAATTATGGTAATCTAAATATGGCAGTTCTTCAGCAGAAACATTCATCACTGTTACATGATAATTACAGAAAACTCAGGGTGAAGTGGGCCCCTTACTTCAGAAAGGAGGACTCTGAAATTCTTAGAAGGTTGGGTAAAAATGATAACTTAGTGATATGTAAACCAGATAAAGGGAAAGGAATAGTGATTCTGGACAAGGCTGATTATCTTGAAAAACTGAAAGTTATTTTTTGTCAGATGGCTCTAAATTTAAACGAATTGGTGAACCCAACTTTGTTGATATTTACAAAAACGAAGACAAGATCAATCGCTTTCTTAGAAAGCTTAAACAGGAAAAAGTTATTTCTGATGATGTCTACCAAGAACTATTTGTTACCGGGTCTTCCTTTGGCATTCTTTATGGGCTTCCAAAAATACACAAAGACGGTATACCATTGAGACCGATAATGTCCGCATACAATAGCCCGACATATAATATTTCCAAATTCTTGGTCAAAATACTCAATGAATATGCTTACTCTAAATATTCGTTAAAGAATGGTTATGTATTACAGCAAGAAATTATTTTACAGGATGGTGATTTGTATATGGCTAGTTTTGGACGTTGAATCATTGTTCACTAACGTCCCTGTTTCTCAGACAATTGAAATCATTTTGGATAAAGTTTTTTAGTAATGATGAGACCTTCTGTTGGTTTTGAATAGGCAACTTTTTAAAACATTTTTGGAACTTGCTGTGCAAGATGCCACCTTTGTTTTTAATGGGCAGCTCTTTCTGCAGGCAAGAGGGGTTGCCATGGGTTCTCCTTTCTTGGGACCGTTGTTTGCAAATTTTTTTATGGGACATTTGGAGGAGAATTTTCTTAATGATTGTCCTGGGAATTTTAAGCCACTTTTTTATAGGACGATAGTTGACGATACTTTTGCCTTATTTAAATTTTCGTGGCAATGCCAGCTTTTTTAGATTACATAAATGAAGCCCATCCTAACATTAAATTTACGTTGGAAAATGAGAAAGATGACTCCCTGGCCTTTTTTGGATATAAAAATAACTAGAGATAACCAACCTTTTCAACACAAGTGTTTTTAGAAAAGAGTACCTTCACTGGCTCGGAAACAACTTTTTTAGCTCGTGTTCCGTATTTTAAGATTAATGCTATATCTACTTTGGTTTTTGGGGCCCTCCGGTACACATCTGATTGCTCTCCTTTCATCTTGAAGTCGGGTTTCTTTTAGAATATTTTGTAAAGAACTCGTTTCCCAAAAAGCTGGTTTTTAACATTATTAGTAAATTGCTAACGAGGTATCTGTCAGCACCCACCCTTAATTTTAATGTACCTAAATTAACTATGTATGCACCCATCCCATTTATTCATTCAGACAGTTTACGTGTAAAAGTCAGAAATATTAATGAAAAGGAATTTGGTTTTTTGAAACTTAATCTTATTCCCATGAATCCACAAAAAATTGGAGGGTTTTTTAATTACAAGGACAAATTACAGGATTTCATGAAGTCCAATATCATATATAAATTTGAATGCCCAAGATGTCTTGGTATCTATGTTGGTTCTTCACGGAGACTGTTACAAGTCCGTTATTACAGCCATTTTGGGATTAAGTTATAGAACTGGGTCCAGAATCTCTAATCCCGAGTTCTCTATATAAGAATTCATGCAAAGAGTTGTAAGGTTACTATCGAAAAGAAACATTTTTCTATAATTGGCACCACAAAACAAACTACCCATCTAACTACCCTTGAGTCTTGTTTATTAAGCACCTTTCACCTAGTTTAAACTTCAACACCTCGTCATCTCCTCTCTCTCTCGCGTGAGGTTTACGTCGTGTGCAGACATTACCGTTTTTAGTCACTCAGCTCTTTCCTTCTTTATGAATAGGTAGATTTCTTCTCATTCCCTATTTTAGCGTTCTGATTATTTTTTTTAAATTTTATTGTAATTTCTAAGTTTATTTAATTTCTATTGTAATTTTTAAGTTTATTTTAATGTTGAATTTCAATTGCAGACTGATGATGTGTTGTTGACAACATGAAAAAACGTTTCTTAAGAATAAAACACGTGTACATGACTGTCGTCTGATTGGACACCTCTTCTTTTATATTATAAATATATATATATATATATATATATGTATATGTAATGTATGTATGTATGTATGTATGTATGTATGTATGTAGTGTGTATATGTATATATATATATATATATATAAATATGTATGTATGTATATATGTCATATCACATTACCGTGATTCATATACATACATCGAGCTACAAATGTCCTTTTAAATATATATATATAATTATATAATATTATATATATATATTAGTATATATATTATATATATATATGTATAAAACCTTATTTCCCTTTTCATAGCTATTATCTTCATTACGCTAAAATAAAAATTCCAAATATTTTCCTTTCATAAATTTCTCTTACAACTTTTACTCCCTTTTAAGCAAACTCTCTAAAATCTTAGCCACCTTTCATAAACTTTCTTACATTCATTTTCTCTTTTATTTTTACGTGTTCATAAACTTCTCAGCTTTGACGCTTGTAATCCTCTTTCACATTTTTCGCTCGTCAATAAAAATTTTAACTATATATATATATATATATGTAAGGCCTAAGGTTTTTGATTAATAATATATTATCCATGCGTTCTCTGTGACCTATGGAATGTGGAGAACAGTGTAGAGGTGACGACCTGAGAGTAGCTGATCAATGAGTTTCTAGGGGTGGCGTGAGATAAAAATGATTAGTTCGACAAGTCAATGCACGACAGTTTATGAACTCTTCTCAAAGTGCCTTTGGGAAACTGGTTGTAGCCAGT
>NC_087206.1:65003197-65010697 GCF_015104395.2 Macrobrachium nipponense | reverse complement strand
AAGATGCAACCCAAGAAGTGGACGGAGAGAAAGCAGGCGAATGGACCAGTCATGCAAACAAGCTGGTTATACCTCATATATCGTAAATAATATACTTAGCTTCACAGACTCTTCACTGTGATGAATGCAAGAGGCTCGCTCGCTTGAAATCAGGCAGCAGCAGCACGTACCTTCACACAGTCGAGTAAACACTGCCTCGTTTGCTTGATTGAATCTCAGTGATGGATGTCAGTTGAGGAGCAGCCCTGGTTGGTTCGTCTGTGTATTTGTGTGTGGCTTTGTTCTTGTGTGTATATATGTGTGTAAATAAAGGTAGAAGCCACGAAGGAAAGTGAAACGCTGGAGTAGCTTATATCTTTATTTATGCATTTATCACGTTCCAAACTTTCGTGATTCTGTTATATATATATGTGTATGTAAATAAATAAATATACATATGTGTGTGTGTGTGTGCATGTGAATATAAATTTTTGCAGTTGTGAATCTGTGTATGTGTATATATATACATACATGTGAAGTCGTTCTTCATGTGTCTTTTATACGTCCACTGTCTTTCCAACGAATAAAGTCATGGTTTTATTTCTCTAAACAGCTTCATATATAATTTCTGATTAAATATGTATATATTTATTTTATATGAAATGAGTTATCTGTCCCTTTTTTTCCCCAGCTCTCAATAGTGTCCCATTCCCTGATTCGTGCTGCTGTCTTTTCGCATTATTTATTTATTTCATGTCTATCTTAGTATTTCTTGATGGCTGGGGTGAAGAGGTAAAGGGGTTTGGGGGGAGGGGTTTAATAGGGTTTTGGGAGGTTGGTTTAGGTGGGGGGATGCCCTGACAGTCTGACAGGAATCCACCACGTGTCAGCTTCCAGAAACTCTGAATATTGAAAGGCGTCCTGACAGAAAATGTTTTGTCCACTCCCGTTGATTTACTCAGAAGGGAAGAAGATGAGAGCGCCCTTTGTGTTTGATGTATGTTATTTGTTTGTATGTTTGTGCGTTTAATGGTTGTGTTGCTTGTGACATTCTCTATCTGAGATCACAAGGATGGGCAGCCTGGTTCGCCCCTTCTAGCCGAGACCCGAAGAACCAAGAAGAAGGAAAAGAAAGGGAGAAGGGAAGAACTTAGCCACGGAGCGTAAAGCGATTGGCCTTTCTCGTTCAGGAAGAAAAATGGTTAGAATCAGGAGGACAGAAGCAGGAAGAGAATTCCCAAGCCTAGCGGTGGAACGCGCGAAACTGTTCCTGAACCTCTTCTTTCGGGAGTGACCGATTTTCATAGTTTATTGGACAAAATGGACGCAACAAATAAATAAAAAACGTAATTTTAGAATACCTTTTGTAATGGCTGTTTCTTACTGTTAATCTGAACAGTTCCTCTCTCTCTCTCACTCTCTCTCTCTCTCTCTGGTATTACTTTTTAGTGATAAACAGCTTCCTGCCGTAGCCTTAAAAAAGATTTAGCACCTTAGTGGCGTGGTCGATATGGTCTTAGCCTGGCACCTCGGTGGCCGCGAGTTCGATTCTCGGGCATTCCATTGAGGGGGTCAAAAATGTGTATTTTTGGTGATAGAAGTTCACTCTCGACGTGGTTCGGAAGTCACGTAAAGCCATTGGTTCCATGGAACGTAAAAACACCATAAAATCAAACTTAAAAGATATTTGAGTATTTATTCAAAGTAACGTATCCCTCAAATCTTGGTTAATATCACAGAAAATCAATGTTGTGTGGTTAATAATAATAATAATAATAAGTGCATAATTTATTTTTTATAAGATTCTGGATTGTCATGAAGTTGATTACGGAAAATATTAATATTATTATACAGCCTCGATCGTCAGTGAAAAATAACAGTGCATGTCATTACGCCTTCATTCCTTACAAATTATAATTTGTGGTAAGGTTTATAATTACAGTATTTACAGTAATTATGCTAAGGAATGGCTCTTGGTGTTTTTCCTATAAATCCTTTACAGCCAATCAGTAATCACAGGTTTGAAGGTAACTATGTCATCCCACTTTAAAATTTTAAAGAATATTTATATTCATTGGTATAAGCCATTGTTATAAGTATTATCATTTTATATAGCGTATTAACTATACATGTAGGGAGGGTTTCTATAGCAGGTATTTTTTTTTACGTATTTGGTCGTGATTTCTTTTTCTTCTATCAGCAACCTCATTGCGTCATTTGAGAATGTTTTTCCTGGTGGCCATCTTTTTCTTCCGTCGCATTCTCTCTTCATCATTTTTTGATAAATCTGACTGGCGCCTACTGTAAAAACGATATCAAAACGTTTGGTTAAAGGTCAACTATTAATCCTGACGGATGGTCAGTATTAGATATTTATACTGAACAAGAACAAACAATTGTTAACCCTGTAACATCGTGAGACACAGGTGCCTTGAATTTGTAACTATCCGACGATGTGAACTGCTTTTGAATATAAGGATGTATGATTCAGGAAAGCTCTGGTACACTGATCTAATATGACATTTAGAACTTGCCATCCAAACATGGATACACGTGCAACATAGCACAGGCATGCATTGGTTAATCTCTCTCTCTCTCTCTCTCTCTCTCTCTCTCTCTCTCTCTCTCTCTCTCAACGGACAAGTGTAAAGAATATACATCCTTAAATGTTCTGAAATCTGTAGGAAAGCACAGTAACTTTGCTTCAGTGCTTGGCTGCGCCTTATTTGGGCGATGGCATCTGAGATGTAAGAAGAGTTTTCCCGGTTTATGAGTCTCAACATTCCCAATCTAATAATTTCTGCGACACGAGGAAACTTAACATCGTCTAGACAACGTATGCTTTATATAACAAATACACTAAATTTTCATTTATAGATTTTTGATCGGGTCTTCAATCATTGTTGTAATGACATTGCCTCGCACTGAGAAGTAAGCAGCTTTTATGCCCGACAAACTCATTGATGTCTGTGTGCGAGAAAGGTGTCTAAATATTACATACTTACATACGTACATACATATTTGCATAAGAGTAGCAGGGTGAAATAAAAATTCCATTAATTTTCATCTGAATCTGTTTGTCTATTTGAAAATATATGTCAGGAGTTGCTGAGAGAAAGAGAGAGAGACAGAGACAGAGAGAGATAGAGATAAAGCATATTTTTTTTTGCTTTATTGCCAGAGCATATCTGAGTCTGACTTGGCCCTGTCCCTAATATTATTCATGGAGTTTGTGTTTAGCTTTCCGGCCGTTGAGTGGATACGTATGTGTGTTTTACCCATGGCTAGATGTATCGTGCCCATATTGGGGAGTAGTTGAGAGTGTTTGCTTTTCATTGTTGAGAACACAGGTCTTGTGTGAGTAACTATTCACGTTGTTACCGAGTTGTTTCAGGAGTCTTGTGTTGTTGCCCGGATATTGTTTTGGGACGATTGTTTGAAAGGAAAATGCATTCCAGTTATGTTCATTTTTTCACATATTCAATAATAAGTACTATTACCTTTTAGATAAAAAAAAAAGTATATTTTTATGAAGTTATGTCATCAAAGTTTTTTTCTGTTGCGATCATCTTGTATTTGCAAAGGAAAAGTGTTTTGTAGAGAGAGAGAGAGAGAGAGAGAGAGAGAGATGGAGTGGTTGGACAGCCAGAGGAAGAGATACAGAAAGTAATAGCCAGAAAGGTTAGCCAGCAAGATTGAAGGAAGGGGCATGGAGGGAAAGTAAAAGACTAATAAGTGGGTGCAGCTATGGACCGAAGGAATGATGCATGGAAGCTTTGGTAATGCTTAGAGTGCACCACGTGAGGGAATTAACCTCCCTACGAGAGAGAGAGAGAGAGAGAGAGAGAGAGAGAGAGAGAGAGAGAGAGAGGTGGGGCGGGTGGCATTGTAAACTAGGAAAACTATGCATTCCGTATAACTGCATACTTTCAAGTGGCCTACAGCTTTTTTAAATTTTTATGCAGTTTCCATTAAGTTACTATATTGCTGTCAAATGTCTTATTAGGCTTAGAATTCTTGTATTATCAGAAATTAACGCTACCATGAAGAAAAATAAGAGATTGTATATGTATGCCTTTAGGTTCATTTGCCCCCTGATAAGAATGGCATCAGTTTAATTTGTGTACTTATGGTATCAGTGATACATTAACCTCAACAAGATCTAGTAGTATTGACCATGCCATTGCGTCACTGTCTTGTATGATTAGACGAAAATGGAGAGAGAGAGAGAGAGAGAGAGGAGAGAGAGAGAGAGAGAGAGAGAGAGACCACTACTGTCACTACTGTGACATGGACTCTAAGAAATATAGATTAAGTAAAACTTGAGAGAACAGCGATGAGAATGCTGAGGTGGTTTATGGGAATATCGCTGCTTGAGACATTGGAAAACGGCCAAATAAGAAGAAGGGCAGGTTTCGTAAAGATGACAGAGGTTATAAAGTGAGTCGATTGAGATGGTATGGGCATGTGTTGAGGATGGATGACGAGGAGGGAGTAAAGAGGGCTTGGGAAGAACCTGTTAGAGGAAGATGGCGAGGTAAAGTGAAGGAAGATATGAAAAGAAAAGCTTTGGTGGAGGATGATGATGATGCCTTTGATAGAAGGTAGTGGAGAAGAAGGTGCATCTGGCAACCGACACCTTAATGTAGGGATAATATGTGGGGAAGAAGATCGTCACTACTGTCTTAAGCTTATATCGTATGATCTACCATTGTTTTTCAGTGTTGTAAGCCATACTACTCAACTTTTACAAAAAGAAACCATACTGAAAATGTTTTGCTTCCCAATTAAGTATAAACTTCCTATTATATATGCACATTAAACGTACATTTCTATTAGTATAAAGTACCCGCGGAGAATTTCTTTTCAGGTTTCTATTTCAGACTTTCCACTTGTGTAAATTTGCTCCTGGTTCAGAGTAATTGATGTTATAGTTGGAGATTCTGTGTGGGCTGCACTTTGCTGAAATGAATAGGTACAGGCGGAAATTGGATGCAATAAAAAACGAGACTCCTCCTCCTCCTCCTCCTCCTCCTCCTCCTCCTCCTCCTCCTCCTGTAGTAAAATTTATCTTGGTTGGAACCCCTTTTACTTGAGTACACAATTGCCTGAGTATACATGATTACACGTCCGTAAAATGTTCTTGACTATATGTATGTGTGTATGTAATCCGTATGATGGATTATAGAAACTTCATCTCTCTCTCTCTCTCTCTCTCTCTCTCTCTCTCTCTCTCTCTCCTGGCCTCGTAGTACAAAATTGACAGGGCATTCAGATCACGTCTGCTGTCTACGATGAGGGAATCGGAGTGGGAACGTTCACTTAAAATCCAAAATGTGGATCTAAGGACAAGAATTAAGTAATCTGCTGGTGGTCGACTGTTGTGGGTCGTAGCTTGGTTGGAGACAGTAAGAGAGAAGTGTCTGACCAGCACATCATTAACATTTAAGTCATCTTACAGTTGAGAACAGGAGGACCACCCCCTAGTTAATGCTCGTCATGAGAGTGAAACCATTGCTAAGATTCTCTCTCTCTCTCTCTCTCTCTCTCTCTCTCTCTCTCTCTCTCTGTCTCTCTCTCTCTGTAATAGGGCAATGTGTTTATTACAGTTATATGTATATATATTCACAAACTTTAAGTTACGAATGTCGTTTAATGTCCAAATTTCATCTACCTCGGAAATTCGACAGGCGTATGGCAAAGTCGGTATCAAATTCCACCTCTCTTGACAGCCAGTGGTAAAAGTTCCTGTCACTGAAGCCGGAGGAGGTTGTAGCAGCTTTCGGCAGATTGAATCCGACAGGTGATGAACCACTTATCCGTCAAAATTCCCCTTTGGTGTTATTTCCGAGGTAGATCGAACTAGATATTAAACGACATTTGTAGCTTATTTTTTGTGAATATAAAGAGTCAAGGCGCTGACGGCGATGTGCATAAAGTTCGTGTGTTTTTATTCATATATATATATATATATATATATATATATATATACTATATATATATATATATATAGATATTATATATATAGATATATATATATATATATATATATATATATATATATATATATATATATATATATATATGGTGTGGGTGTGTGTGTGTGAGCTTCAGGCATAATGGCTTTTGTGTGCATTGCGATGTTCGAGCATTTGTACGTCTCGTCAACTGTTTGAGCATGTGTGTGTGCGTCTGTGTGGGTATGTATGCGTAAGTGTGTTTGTGTATGTGTGTGTATGTGTGCAGGCTCGCGCTGTAGGAAGAGGAGGCGCTTTCAAGCCGTGGTTTGTGGGCGTTCCAGTCTCAGATTACAGAGACTGTCACTTACTTGTCGAGAATAATCACCGGAGTCGTGACGAGAGGATGACGGCCGAATAGACGGGCATTGCAGTCATGCAAAGCAGATGGGGGGAAGGGGGGGGTGGCAGGAGGAGGAGGATGATGTGAGTGAAGGGGGAGAGGTAGATGGTGCTGGAGATAGGGGAGGGAAGGAGGGAGGGATGAAGGGAGAAAGAGATGATGTTTGTGATGAGAGGAATAAAAAATGAAGAAGAGATAGATGATGAAGGCGATGATCAGATAGGGATGGACCAAGGAAAGCGCTGGATGCATAAAAGGTGAAGTTTGAGAGAGAGAGAGAGAGAGATTGGGTTTCCTTCTCTGTATATGTACATATGGCTCGTTGTTGCCAAGGTCTTTTTACATGACACATTGCTTTTTTTCTTTTCTTTTTTTTACATCATGAAATTCTTCGCAATACGTAATTGGTCGTGATTTGGAAATTAATTGGTTTTTTGCGGTTTTAGCAAAATTGTTTGGAGTATAAATATAAATATTTAGGATATTTATATTTATCATAGTTGGGCACACGCCGTCTTGTTTATGATATATTTATTAGAATGAAGATGTCAAAAATTAATAATGTGCATGTTAAACAGCACAGAAAAATGATTTCTTATAAAATATGGCGTATTTATTTTAATTTTCGTTGGTGAAACAACGCTCTATGTGACCGTAGGTTTTAGCATGCGCCTCGAGTTTGCTGGAGGTCGGATCACGCCTTGTTTATTTTGACGACGAAGATGATTTCAAAATTTTTATACACAAGAGATACGCGCACACACTGACGTTAACCTTTGGCTCTCTAAGGGCCAAAACATCAAGAGCTCTAACTTTCTTTCCTTAAACTAATCAACCCTTTCATATCAGTACTATGTATGTAGTGAGCCCCATGATATTGAAAAGTGTACATTTCTTTTGCAAATTTGTCATGACCCTCAACTAAGCGTTTCTCTGCCTTGAGATGCTGCCAACCTGCTTTCTATCACAGCAGTAGCGGTTAGATTTAATGAACCACACTGACTGCTATATAATATATAATTATTATCGCCATGCAACGGAAAGTGCCTCTGTGAAATTCAACCACTTATTAATCTTCTGTGCTCTCACTTCCAAGAAACTCCACTCTCATCCAGCCTATACTTCCCCCAGCTTCTCGTGTCGTAGTTCTCATCCAGGTAG
>NC_087206.1:64978197-64998197 GCF_015104395.2 Macrobrachium nipponense | reverse complement strand
CTTGTCATTAATTGGGTAGTTCATATTGTTGCAAGGTTGAATTCAGAGTTGTCAGTATTCTGGTAACTTATGGGCAGGCACGTAAATTTGAGTGGTATAATTCAGTAGTTTGAGGAAATGGATAATCCAGATAAATAAATGTTATGAATACAGTCGTATTGCTTCACACATTAAGTCAGTGGTTTTCAGTAAATGAGTTATTCACGTCAAGACGATTAAATGCAGGATAATATTTGCCACAAAGCGGAACTTAGAGGTTGGTAATAATTAAGTAAATAAATTCAAATAACGACATGGTATAAAGTCAGTGATATTACTGCAGAGTTGTGTATAGATGTTGTCAGCAATTGAGTTTGTCAAGTAAACACATCGTATAAATGGAGAGCTGGTAATGAGTAAATTTATAATTCAAGCGAGAGCATTTTAGTGTGTAAATTCAGATTAGTGCTGTTTCTGACGTGGATTCAAAAGTTGTCAATAAAAGGTAATTATATTATTTAAATGAAAACTGCATAGCTGCAGAGATGAATTTGTTACATATCCCGTAGTAGGGTAACTCAGAGATTTTGTATAAATGCAGATGAACATTGCAGCAGAATCTAGAATAGTAAGTTGTATGAATTTAGCATGAAATTGGGCAGTTCAAGCAAAGACAATGTATAAATACTGAGTGTGTTGCTTCAGATATGAATTCGTAGTGTGTTGTCGGCTATTGGTTTATTCAAGTGAAGTTATTGTATAAATGCGTAGTGATATTGCGGCAGGAATTAACCTGAAGTTTAAAGTGATTGGTTAATTCAAACAAAGCGCTGTGTATATTGATGGAAGTTCGTGTTTTTATGATTAACCAATTACTTTTGATATATTCTGCATAGTTTCTTGATTTCTCGTTACTGAGATACTAAACTAGAGATGTGGATTTCTAAACCTGGTGATATACTTCTTACAGAGTTGGGGCAGTTGTTTTTGTTAAACAAGGATTTTGCTTTCCGTGGTCAAGATTGTATAATGCACCTGGACCAGTGGTTTATAACCTGTGGGACATGACCTACTGGTGGGCCATGAGCAGTTCTAAGGGCGCCCGTGCCACGGACATCTTCAGAACAGTATTTAAAAGATGAAAAATCTAGAAATAATGAATAGCCAAATAGAAAGCAAAAGAGATATACCCGGTATCTGTAATGGAGAGAGAGAGAGAGAGAGAGAGAGAGAGAGAGAGAGAGAGAGAGAGAAGAGAGAGAGAGAGAGGGGATGCTTTTATCATAATTCTGATATCATCATTACTCAGTTCTGAAGTATTTTGGTCAGCCAAAAGTGGGCCTTGAGGTCAAAAAGTCTGACACATCCCTTCAGAAGTCATAATCCGAGCTGTATATTTCCTCATATGTTATTGTTATTTTTGCTCAAACGTCTACCCCTTTTATCTCCTCTCCTTCAACGGTGAGGTGTTGGCTGTGAAGATAAACAGGTGTGCCTTTATCGTTTACAGGTGTTACAGTGTGAGTCATCTAAAGAAACGAAATGTAACTAGAAATAATGGTAGGGTAGCGACGTTGGTCGTGATCATAATTTCGAGCTATGATCAGGAAATTGATGTTGACGATCTCTACTGTTTTTCTTTATTATATACACACACTACACACACACACACACACACACACACACACACACACACACATATATATAGCTATATATATTAATAAATATATATTTAGTAAAAAAGTACTGATTCTCAGTTTCAATCATAAGACTTGGCAGTACTTCATATAATAACATCCATATACATAATATAATATATTATATATATATATATATATATATATATATATAGATAGATAGATATAGATATACATATATATATATATTATATATATATATATATTATATATAAATGTATATATACTGAAGTATTGTAATTGATAAATGAAACTGAAACATCAGTAATGAGTATACTTATAAAGTAAGCATTGAAAATTATTTTCACCCAGTTCAGGACAAAACGTTGCGTTGCCATAGTGATGATGAATTTAGTCGCTATAATAAAATATCTGAAATTTGACTTTTATAGATAGCTCTCGTTGAGTATTCACTTACTGTTCCACAACCCGGATTTGGAAGGAGAACTGTCTTCATATAAGGTTTGGAGATGATCAGAATAGATAACTTATTCGAAGATATAAGGAAAACATGAATACAGAAGATTCGTTCTCCTTAGATTTGCACAGTTTTAGTTTTCTGAAAAGAAAACTAGTGTGCCGACTTTGTCTGTTCCTCCGCACTTTTTCTGTCCGCCCTGAGATCTTGAAATCTACCGAGGCTAGAGGACTGCAAATTAATATGTTGATCATCCACCCTGCAATCATCAATCATGCCAAATTACAGCCCTCTAGCTTCAGTAGTTATGATTTTATTTAAGGTTGATTTTGGCCATAATCGTGCGTCTGCCACCGCCATAGGTGCCAACAACGTAGGAGCTTCATGCGCCGGGACTGAGAGTTTCATACAGCATTATTCGCTGTACAGAAAACTCGTTTGAGGCGAAGAAACTTCAGCGCATTTTTTACATGTTTGTTATTATATGTAAACAGTAGACTTTTAATGCAACAATATTTGTGGAACTAAGACATAAAACATCGTAGATCTGAGAGAAAAACGAGCCACGATTTCTTATGGAGAGCAATGCATTGAGAGGGACAAGTAGATGATATAAACTACTTGAAGATGTTAGAAAAGTTGCTGGTGCAAACACAACCTATTAAGGGAGACCGTAGGCACCAGAAAAGTTATATTTGCTCTCACATACCATTACTTCTTCACTTTCACGGCTCACAAAATCAACAAGCAAGTCCTAAACCTACGCCCTTTCTGTTCCTTAGAGTCCACCTGGAGAGAGAGAGAGAGAGAGAGAGAGAGAGAGAGAGAGAGAGAGAGAGAGAGAGAGAAAGCACTTTTCTCCTTGTCGTAGCGTACGACTCCTTGTTGAATAATTCTTTGCCATTTATATACCTACAAACCACCCCTTTTTACAGTAACTGATGGAACACTGATAAACATCTCAGTCTAGTATTTATTCTCGTCTGTACTACGTCCATAATTCTCTGCCATTTCTATTCCTTACTAGCCATCTTTTTTTTTTCTTTTTTTTTCTTTTAACTGTATCAGATGGAACACTGATAAACATCTCAGTCAATCTAGTATTTCTTCTCGTCTGCACTACATCCACGTACTCACGAATTCCCAGTACGTTTCTTTTTCCTGTGTGATCCTGCACTCTCTTCTCACCTCGGTGGACGTGAGTTCGATTCTTCGACGTTCCACTGATGGGTTAGAGATGTGTATTTCTGATGATAGAAGTTCACTCTCGACGTGGTTCGGAAGTCTCGTAAAGCTGTTGTTTCCGTAGCTGAATAACCACTGATTCCATGCAACGTAAAAACACCATACAAACAAACAAACAAATCCTGCAGTGCCTTTCCATGGAGGCAGGAATAGCAAAGCCTGCTCCTATTCATTTGGGATCTGGCATATCACACAAAACGATAACGATACTTGAAGCTCAGTTCATCAGTGTTACATCATACGTCAGAATTGCCCACAATTATGAAATATTTAATACTATATAGGAAATTATTTAGAAGTGAGACACTTGAAATACATGCCTGTAATTGTAAGTACAATAGTAAGCAAAAACGCTCTCGAGCAGTAACTATGAGTCAATCAGGTAACTAAATTAATGGATAATGGACATTGAACGAGTACTAATTTACCTAATAAAATTTACATTCTATTACTGTCAAGACTTCTCTTATGATGAAAAATATACACTTTTTTTTCCATTCTAATAAACAAACGGAAGGCGTATACTTCAGAGAGATGGAAAAGGACACGGAGTCAAAATGAAAGGAACACATTTTTGTCTAGTCCCGAAATTGATTTAAACCCCCTTTTCCTCTTCTCATTTATCTAGATTCATCTTTATTTTCGATCAAATTAAAATTACGCCGCCGTTGCTTTCAGCGTTCGTCGTGATATGAAATTAATTATTTCCCAGAAAAAAAGAAAAATATTTCGAGTAAAAAAAAAAGAATAAAAGAAAGAAAAAAAAGTCCGCTGTGAATTCTGCCTTGTCACAATAAAAAAGCGGAAAATATCTTGCCATTTTCAAGATGGGGAAATTCAATTTAACATTTTGTAGCTTCGGCGATGACAACGGAAGATATATAATATATATGACAACTTTGGCAGTTGGCGTTGATTGTCCTCCTTATTTTTTCCCTATGACGCCGAGAATGAAGACGAGGAGGAGGAGGAGGAAATATGTCAGAAGAGAGAGAGAGGAAAGAGTGCGCAGAAGGGAAAGGGGAGCTGAAGCTGATGTGCGCAGAAGGGGAAAGGGAGCTGAAACTGCTGGAAATGATCGAGGAAACCGTTATTGGAATAAGGTAGAGAGAGAAATCGAGATGATTTAGAAGGAAGTAACCTTAATGAAATTCGATATCTGAGCAGAGATGAAAAATTCAGGCTTACTTGATTATTACCTAACATGAAGTTTGGGTATTTTTTTTTTTACGAAAGCGAATTGATTCGTGGTTTCTGACAATAGAGAATTTAGGTTCAAATCAGCGTAGGTGCAGTGAACATTGATAAATTTATATTCAAAATAGTAAGTGTGGCAGCCCTGGCTTATACAATAATGGCATTTTGTGTCCATTTTTAACTGTTTTTACTAACGGGTGATAGAGAAAATGTAAAAAAAGGGGTTAAAGATATTAAGTGATATAAAAAGAATCTGAAAAGAAAAGGCAGAATATTTTTTTATAATAATAAATGAACACAGAGTTACGTAATACCGAATGCTGTTAAATTCTGACAGAAATTGTTCAAAAGACGAGAATTGACTCTACAAGGAAGAGAATGATGCTGGACGAGAGTAAATAGATTAGTCACCGAAGAAAGCCCCCAAAAAGCAGAGGTAGTTTTGACAACATAAGACGAAAAGCGGAGGAGGTTCAAGAATCCAGCGGAAGGAAATGAAAGAGGAGACTTGAGAGAGACCACCAAAAATGGACGTGAAAAAAAACATCATTTTCGAAAGAAAGAATTTACAGGCTAAAAAGAAACACTAAAATGTAGAATGAGAAGGATATGAAGTGATGCTGGAGGAGAGGAAATTAAGGGATCTCAAGACTACAGAAGAACTGTATACGTAGGAAAGATGGCAGTAAATATACAAAAAAGAAAAAAAAAATACTGGAAGGATGGAAATGAGTTGTCTGTCTGCCCGATGATGAGAACGATGAAAGCTAAGAAAACAAGGAAAGGGAAACATGGACGGACTAGAAAAACTTATCGAGGTTTTTCGAAACGAACATACAAAAGGAAATGGAAGAATAATGGAAGGTTATGCGAGATGTAATTTCGAAAAAGGGGGTTAGTGAGAATATTTCAGAAATAATTTACTAAATGGCACCATGGAAGTCTGAGAGAAACATGCTTGGGAAATCATTATTAGAAATGTCTAGCATAAAAGTTGTGTAATATAGAAATATAAAAGATAAGGGTAAGGAAGATTAGCAAATTGAAGTACAAGGCTTTGATAAAACCAAGCTGAGTGACAAAAGAGAAAGTAATTGATAAAAAAAACTATTTATCTGGGTCTAGATACAAAGCCAATCTGTTCCCTTGCAGATTTGTGTTGAATGAAATCGCATCTTTAAGATGAGTGAACAAAAACGGACTTTATTTCAGTTTAGGGATTTAAAATTCGTAGATAGGAAACACCAGAATGCACAGAATCATGGCAGAAATGTAAGGTGGCTCTGGCCTGATCAAACCCTGCACCCACCTCTCCTATTAAAAAAAGGTATGAAGATTCATGAACCAGCTGTCTGGCCAGATCAAACCCTGCACCCACCTCTCCTTTAAAAAAAGGTATGAAGATTCATGAACCAGCTGTCTGGCCAGATCAAACCCTGCACCCACCTCTCCTATTAAAAAAAGGTATGAAGATTCATGAACCAGCTGTCTGGCCAGATCAAACCCTGCACCCACCTCTCCTATCAAAAAAAAGGTATGGAGATTCATGAACCAGTTACGACATTTGTTCTTTCAAGCGCCATATAGCTCTACCATTTGCCGCATGGTGGGTATTTGCCTTCTTGACTGTTTTCGCGCCAAACGTGTTGCCATTTAGTAGCATTACTGAAGGGTGTTAGCATCGTCCCCTTCGGCCCTGAGCTGCATCCGCTTTTTAGCTCTTTACCTCCATTACCGCTTCCTTTCTTCAGTTGAGCTGTCTATCACCTTTGGCTGGTACTTCTTTGTGTGGGATTTTCTCTCGGTTCTACCTTTGTATCCTCGTACTTCAATTTCTTTATTTCTTTATTTTCTGAATCTCTTCGTCTTGCTGTTCAAATACGCCATCTACCCTTTTTCATCTTCTTGAGGCTGATATATATATATATATATATATATATATATATATATATATATATCCATATAGATATATATATATATATATATATATATATATATATATATATATATATATATATATATATATATATATATATATATAATATATATGACCCCTGTACGCAGAAAGTAACCGAGATCACTGGCCCAGCTCCATTTGACCGCTCGGACCACCCGAAGTCGAAAGTCCCCCAAAGTAACGCGACGACCCTTCAGGCGTTTCAGTTCCTTCAAGAAGTTTTGATTAATTGCCTCCTTCGTTCCCTCCGCGCCCTCTCCTGACCTCCTTCCCTGTCTCCTTTCATCCCTTTCCTTCGTTGGTTTCGCTTATTTCCCATTTACGTTTGTCTGGAACTCGTATTTATTGTTTCACGTTCTTCGCTGCTGAGGACTTTCTTGATATGGTAATATCTCTCTCTCTCTCTCTCTCTCTCTCTCTCTCTCTCTCTTTCCTTCCTTCCTTCCTTCCTTCCATCTCCCTCTTCCATTCGTCATTCAAATCAAGAACTCATTTGAATCAATAAGTCATTTACCTTTGCAGACGACTAGAGCAGCAGCAGCAGCCAGTCTCGAAGGTAATCAATCACCCAGCCCTGTCAATTAACTTAATCCACCGAATATATAAATTCTGTGAAATTGCCCCCCCCCCCCTCGGTGTGGCGACACCGTCCTCCTCCGTTTAATAATTACTTGACGTCTCCCTCTCTCGCTCCTAATATGCACACATAAACACACAATACATACATATACATGTATATATATATAATGGAAATCTCTCTCTCGCTCTCTCTCTTGCTGGAAAATAAACGAGGACTTCATGCATAACTTTTAAATTATGACTAATTGATTTTAAGGAGAGAGAGAGAGAGAGAGAGAGAGAGAGAGAGAGATTTCCATAGTTCAATCTTCTATCTCTCTCTCTCTCTCTCTCTCTCTCTCTCTCTCTCTCTCTCTCTCTCTTGCTGGAAAATTAACGAGAATTCATGCATAACTTTTAAATTACGACTGATCAATTTTAATGAGAGACTCTCTCTCTCTCTCTCTCTCTCTCTCTCTCTCTCTCTCTCTCTCTCTTGCTGGAAAAATAACGAGAATTCATGCATAACTTTTAAATTACGATTGATTGATTTTGAGGGGAGAGAGACTCTCTCTCTCTCTCTCTCACTGGAAAATTAACGAGGAAATCATGCATAACTTTTAAATTACGATTGATTGATTTGAGAGAGAGAGAGAGAGAGAGCTCTTATCGGTTATTCGTTTACTGACAACTCCGTTTCACGTTTCATCATCATTATATTGAAACTTACCCCCGTCCCCGCCCACCCCCGGACGTTGTAGACGTCATTGCACCTTTGATCAATTACTTTACCGCAAAGATTGAATTCCTCATTATGTTTTCTGCTTTTCAGTCCATTTTTCAAGGGGCAGAACAATTATTTTCAAATATCATTCAATTCTGTCATGGTTCTGGGCGTTTTCCTCTGTTTTTTCTCCTGAATAAACGAACTTGTTATTTAGGAATGTAGAATATATACTAGATAACATTATTTTTGAAACATTTTTTTTTATAATTTTTGAAACTGCATTAAAATGCCACTCTTTTTTGCTTCTTCGTACTGATGGATAAAGAATATAAAAATTAATCCCTCTCATGTGAATTGAGTTTTTAGAATATAGATAACAATTTTTAAAGAATGGTTTTTTTTAATACTATCTGAAGCTACATTGAAATGCCATTCTTTTCTGCTTCTTCGTACTGAAGGATATAGAATATATAAAAAATTAATCCCCTCTCACATTAGAATTTCATAGAGTGACCCTTTTATCGGATTGTATTCTAGTGATGAAATTTGAAAATATGGCTTAAGTGACACAATCATGTTTCAATGTTTAATTCAAATTTCGCAATTTTTTGTTATACAGTCGTTTTTATATTTTCAGGCTTTGATACTCTTCAGATTATAATCTCTATTGAGCTCAGATAATCCTTCAGCAATCGGGTATTTTGTCTGTACTTCTAGATTATATCGCTCCATTTGTCTCGGAAAACATGGTTGAGTTTTACTGGACGATGTTCGGCTATTCACTAGCAATCTGATAATGAACGCTTCTATTTCCGTTATATATATATATATATATATATATATATATATATATATATATATATATATATATATATATATATATATATATATATATATATATATATCGTTGACTTTTAAAAGGCAAAGTGTGGAAGGAAAGAGCAGAGAACGTAATAATAATAAATGCAGGAATACATTTTATTTCCTTGCTGATTATTTAATAGAGGAATATGAGTGGGAAGGGATAAGTATTCTATGCAATAATAATAATAATAATAATAATAATAATAATAATAATAATGTAATATTTCCGCGTTGAGTTTTGATTTGAGTATCGCCTTGAGTTTCTGCATATATTCTTTCCTGATCGTGTCCTTCATCTCTTGGTGTTTTATATCCCCTCCTTCCATTATTCCCAGGTATTTGTATCCTGTCTCCTCTATGTGTTTGATGTTACTCCCATCTGGTAGCTTTATTCCTTCAGTTCTCGTTACTTTGCCTTTTTGTATGTTGACAAAGGCGCATTTTTTTTTTTTTTTTTGAATAGAAAAATGCGCCTTTGTCAACATACAAAAAGGCAAAGTAACGAGAACTGAAGGAATAAAGCTACCAGATGGGAGTAACATCAAACACATAGAGGAGACAGGATACAAATACCTGGGAATAATGGAAGGAGGGGATATAAAACACCAAGAGATGAAGGACACGATCAGGAAAGAATATATGCAGAGACTCAAGGCGATACTCAAATCAAAACTCAACGCCGGAAATATGATAAAAGCCATAAACACATGGGCAGTGCCAGTAATCAGATACAGCGCAGGAATAGTGGAATGGACGAAGGCAGAACTCCACAGCATAGATCAGAAAACCAGGAAACATATGACAATACGCAAAGCACTACACCCAAGAGCAAATACGGACAGACTATACATAACACGAAAGGAAGGAGGGAGAGGACTACTAAGTATAGATGACTGCGTCAACATTGAGAACAGAGCACTGGGGCAATATCTGAAAACCAGTGAAGACGAGTGGCTAAAGAGTGCATGGGAAGAAGGACTAATAAAAGTAGACGAAGACCCAGAAAATAGCAAGATACAGAGACAGAAGAATGACAGACAGAAAACAGGGACTGGCACGACAAAACCAATGCACGGCAATACATGAGACAGACTAAAGAACTAGCCAGCGATGACACATGGCAATGGCTACAGAGGGGAGAGCTAAAGAAGGAAAATGAAGGAATGATAACAGCGGCACAAGATCAGGCCCTAAGAACCAGATATGTTCAAAGAACGATAGACGGAAATAACATCTCTCCCATATGTAGGAAGTGCAATACGAAAAATGAAACCATAAACCACATAGCAAGCGAATGCCCGGCACTTGCAGAGAACCAGTACAAAAAGAGGCATGATTCAGTGGCAAAAGCCCTCCACTGGAGCCTGTGCAAGAAACATCAGCTACCTTGCAGTAATAAGTGGTACGAGCACCAACCTGAAGGAGTGATAGAAAACGATCACGCAAAGATCCTCTGGGACTATGGTATCAGAACGGATAGGGTGATACATGCAAACAGACCAGACGTGACGTTGATTGACAAAGTCAAGATGAAAGTATCACTCACTGATGTCGCAATACCATGGGACACCAGAGTTGAAGAGAAGGAGAGGGAAAAAATGGATAAGTATCAAGATCTGAAAATAGAAATAAGAAGGATATGGGATATGCCAGTGGAAATTGTACCCATAATCATAGGAGCACTAGGCACGATCCCAAGATCCCTGAAAAGGAATCTAGGAAAACTAGAGGCTGAAGTAGCTCCAGGACTCATGCAGAAGAGTGTGATCCTAGAAACGGCACACATAGTAAGAAAAGTGATGGACTCCTAAGGAGGCAGGATGCAACCCGGAACCCCACACTATAAATACCACCCAGTCGAATTGGAGGACTGTGATAGAGCCAAAAAAAAAAAAATAATAAAAAAAAATAATAATAATAATAATATATTGGAAGGAGACCCTCTTTCAAACAAGTCTTATTGAAAGATATTTCTGCATCAGCTGCATTCAACTTGTATATAGTTTTCTCTATTTTTCTAATAATAGCTTTCTCTCTGCTATTACAACTGGCGAGTGTTGCGCCGATATTACTCATCAGGAGGAGTCAATTTCAGGGATAATGGTTACAAATTTATTTATTTGTCACAGTAAATGAACAAATAGGTCAAAATATAAGTTAATCTTGTGGCCAACGTTTCTCTCGGTATCATCCGAGCATGATCACGGCAGTGGATCGGAGCAGACTGTTGGTGCTGTCAAGATCTACTCAATATATAGCGGCAGGTCAGCAGGGGGTCAACCGCTAGCTGCGTTTTCATTGGCCGGTGGCGCAATGCGCTCCCGCCATTGGTTGAAGGAAGTTTTCTTCAAGACGCTTCTCGTCGTTGAAGGTCGCGAAGTTGCAGCCTAGCAGACCGTCGAGGCAGGGGCAAGGCTTCGCTGGGCGTTGCGTCACGACGGCTCGCGATGTCATTGGCTGCTGGGCTGCTAGTCTCATCTGGTATTCTTTGATCGGGGTTGTCTCTCGGTCTGGTATTACTTGTATTATTTATATACATAGGTCTCCTTACGTTGGTGGGGAGGAAGAGCACTTCCTGTGTCGTATTCAATGAGGGCTTCTCTTGCTGTATGAGGAGTGCCTCGAGGAGTCGCAAGCGTCGCTGGTCAGGAGCCCTCCCTATTATCTTTATATTCTTGATAATACCGTTGCGGGAAATAGCTTCCTGGTGTGCTGTCATGATATGGTTTTTAATCGCTCCTTCTTGTACGTGGCAGGAAATCCTCTTGGACAGTTTCATAGAAGTCATACCAACGTAAGAGCCGGGACATCCACGGACGGGGCATAAGAATTGGTAGACTACATTCGACTGTTTCAAGAGGTCTCTTGCTGGGGGGGTCGGGTTGTTCTTCATAATAAGGTCCCGGGTACGTCGATTTTGGTAATAAATTACAAGTTCGAGTTCTTTGTCGGCTTCGGTAGGGGTCACATTCTCTTTGATTATTTTTCTCAACGCATCTTCGTCCTCACGGTGACGTGCGTGCATTTTTGCTTTGTAATACAGCTTGATCTTCTCATGGGGGTGGGGCTGCGGTCTCTCACTCTCGCCGTAACACCGATCCAGCGCTGTTCGGACTTCTTTATCAACAAGTCGGTTCGGATACCCGTTATTAACGAGCATCTGAGTGACTCGGTCGAGTTCTTTATGAGTGTCCTGCCAGGAAGAACAGTGAGTAAGGGCCCTCCGAATGTAGTCCTTGACTATGGTGTTCTTGAACCGCGCAGGGCATTCGCTGTCGCCATTCAGACAAAGCCCTAGGTTTGTTTGCTTTGTATACACGGAGGTTTTTAGGCCATCATCGGTCTTGGAGACGAGGACGTTGAGAAAGGGGAGCTGGCCTTCGTTGCTGAATTCGACGGTATAATTCAGCGAACTGCAATGCTGGAACATGCGCCGGACAGCTTCGATATCGTCGATGTACCTTGCGTATTTTCGGGGTTTTCTAATATTAGAGAAAACTCTCTCTTTCACAATGCCCATATAAAAGTTGGCGAATAGGACACCAAGAGGGGAACCCATCGCGACTCCGTCCTTTTGTCGGAACATCTGTCCTTTATGGGTGGAGAATGAGGCTTTCTTCGTACATATCTCGAGGAGTGTCCGCAGGGATACTTATGGGATATACAGCTGGGGTGTATCTACAAGGTAGAATAAGAAAAAAATACTAAACTTGCTTCAAGGTAGAATAAGAAATAAATACTAAACTTACTTCAAGATAGAGTAAAAAATTACTAAACTTGTTTCAAGGTAGAGTAAGAAAAAAATACTAAACTTACTTCCAGGTAGAGTGGGGAAAAATTAATAAACTTACTTCAAGGAAGAGTAAGAAAAATACTAAACTTACTTCAAGGTAGAGTAATAAAAAAAAATACTAAACTTACTTCAAGGTAGAGTAAGTAAAATAGTACTAAACTTGCTTCAAGGTAGAATAAGAAACAAATAGTAAACTTACTTTGAGATAGAGTAAGAAAAATACTAAACTTACTTCAAGGTAGAGTAAGAGAAAAATACTAAACTTGCTTCAAGGTAGAGCAAGAGAAAAACACTAAACTTACTTCAAGGTAGAGTAAGAGAAAAATACTAAACTTGCTTCAAGGTAGAATAAGAGAAAAATACTAAACTTGCTTCAAGGTAGAGTAAGAGAAAAACACTAAACTTGCTGCAAGGTAGAGTAAGAAAGAAAATACCAAACGTACCTCAAGATAGAGTAAGAAAACACTAAACTTACTTCAAGGTACAGTAAGAGAAAAATACTAAACTTGCTTCAAGGTAGAGTAAGAGAAAAACCACTTAACTTGCTTCAAGGAAGAGTAAGAAAAAAAATACTAAATTTACTTCAAGATAGAGTAAGAGAAAATACTAAACTTACTCCAAGGTAGAGTAAGAGAAAATGACTAAACTTACTTCAAGGTAGAGTAAGAAATAAATACTAAACTTGCTTCAAGGTAGAGTAAGAGACTAATAATAAACTTGTTTCAATGTAGAGTATGAAAATAATATCAAACTTACTTTAAGATAGAATAAGAAAAAATACTAAATTACTTCAAGATAGAGTAAGAAAAAATACTAAATTTACTTCAAGGTAGAGTAAGAAATAAATACTAAACTTGCTTCAAGGTAGAGTAAGAGACTAATAATAAACTTGCTTCAATGTAGAGTAAGAAAAAGATACCGAACTTACTTCAAGATAGAATAAGAAAAAATACTAAACTTACTCCAAGGTAGAGTAAGAGAAAATTACTAAACTTACTTCAAGGTAGAGTAAGAAATAAATACTAAACTTGCTTCAAGGTAGAGTAAGAGACTAATAATAAACTTGCTTCAATGTAGAGTAAGAAAAAAATACCAAACTTACTTCAAGATAGAATAAGAAAAAATACTAAATTTACTTCAAGATAGAGTAAGAGAAAAATAATAAACTTACTTCAAGGTAGAGTATGAGAAAATTACTAAACTTACTTCAAGGTAGAGTAAGAAATAAATACTAAACTTGCTTCAAGGTAGAGTAAGAGACAAATACTAAACTTGCTCCAAGGTAGAGTAAGAAAAAATCCCAAACTTACTCCAATGATAGAGTAAGAAAAAAAAACTAAATTTACTTCAAGATAGAGTTAGAGAAAAATACTAAATTTACTTCAAGATAGAGTCAGAAAAAAATACTAAATTTACTTCAAGATAGAGTAAGAAAAAATACTAAACTTGCTTCAAGGTAGAGTAAGAGAAAAATACTAAACTTGCTTCAGGGTAGAGTAAGAAAAAATTACTAAAATTACTTCAAGGTAGAGTAAGAGAAAAACACTAAACTTACTTCAAGGTAGAGTAAGAAAAAAATACTAAACTTGCTTCAAGGTAGAGTAAGAGAAAAACACTAAACTTGCTTCAAGGTAGAGTAAGAAATAAATACTAAACTTATTTCAAGGTAGAGTAAGAGAAAAACACTAAACTTGCTTCAAGATAGAGTAAGAGAAAATGACTAAACTTACTTCAAGATAGAGTAAAAGAAAAATACTAATCTTACTTCAAGATAGAGTAAGAAAAAATACTAAACTTACATGAAGGTAGAGTAAGAGAAAAACACTTAACTTGCTTCAAGGTAGAGTAAGAAAGAAAATACCAAACTCACTTCAAGGTAGAGTAAGAGAAAATTACTAAACTTACTTCAAGATAGAGTAAGAGAAAAATACCAAACTTACTTCAAGGTAGATTAAGAAATAAATACTAAACTTGCTTCAAGGTAGAGTAAGAGAAAAATACTAAACTTACTTCAAGGTAGAGTAAGAGAAAAATACCAAACTTACTTCAAGGTTGAGTAAGAAATAAATACTAAACTTGCTTCAAGGTAGAGTAAGAGAAAAATACTAAACTTGCTTCAAGGTAGAGTAAGAGAAAAACACTAAACTTGCTTCAAGATAGAGTAAGAAAAAATACTAAACTTACTTCAAGGTAGAATAAGAGAAAAACACTAAACTTGCTTCAAGGTAGAGTAAGAGACAAATACCAAACTTACTTCAAGGTAGAGTAAGAGAACAATACTAAACTTGCTTCAAGGTAGAGTAAGAAATAAACACTAAACTTGCTTCAAGGTAGAGTAAGAAATAAATACCCAACTTACTTAAAGGTAGAGTAAGAGAAAAATACCAAACTTACTTCAAGGTAGAGTAAGAGAAAAACACTAAACTTGCTTCAAGGTAGAGTAAGAGAAAAATACTAAACTTACTTCAAGGTAAAGTACAAATTAGTAAATATTCATCCAGATAAGTGTCAAGATACTAAGCTGAAATCACACAAAAGTCAAACTTGTCTGGCTTACTTTAGAACACAGGAATGCTGCAGTAAAAATGGCAGTGCTTAGATAGAGGAGAGCAACTTCACTCTGCTCATAATGGAATAAGATGACGACTATTAATGTTAAAATCAAGTAAAATGTTGAGTATACATTAGAAAGAATAAATTATACCATGTCTATAGGAGGAGCTTTGAGCAAAAGAAAAAAAAAAAGTTTAGTTGACAATAGACTATTGCAAAATCCGCTGAGCTTACTCAAGAATAGAGCCGAAATTTTATGCTTAACCAATGCTAAGCTTCTGTTAGAGTGACAGATTCTAAGCCTAACTATGAATACAGTAATAAATGCTGCGCATCTTCAGAGCAAAATGTGAATACTAAATTCGACATAAAAAAAAAAAAAGACAGAAAAGTGGAAAAATTGCATTACGATAATGTGAAGAAGTCTAAGCTTGCAAAATAAAAGATTAAAAGATGTTAAAAGACTGTGAAAAAAAATGCTTACCTTCCGTTAATATAGTAAAAAATAAAAAAAGAATTCTGAACATATATTAAGATGAAAAAATTAAATTCCCGAGGTGGATGGCATTAGTCAACAAGGTGGGGGAGAGTTTGCAAGATAGGCAGGACATTGGTGTTGTAACCCAACCGGCCAAGATAACGTCGTCAAGATATTAGATTACCCAGGCTGGGAAAGGTAAAAAGTCAAGATAGCGTTAAGATATGAGCTTACCCATGTCAGGGAGGTAAAAGTTATAATAGCCCAACAAGCTTCGCCAAAGAAATGTAACGTAATAGCTCGCGAGACGCCAGACAAGGCTGCCGGCAGAAGAAAACTGTAAAAGGAACGGCTTTAATAAGATGACCAGGGTCGCGTTTGAAGCCAGCCAGCGGCCCTCCCCCCTTTTTTCATGAAACGTTAAACGATAAAGCGAAGCTTTTCAAAGTGATTAACATGATAAGGAAACTTATCTTTTGAGAAAAATCTCCCTTTTCTCGTAAGATTTTTTATTTCCCCTCATGGTTGCTTTCGAGTCTAAGGAAACTTGATTACGTCCGCCTTTGAGGAAGGGCTCGGACTATTAACGACCTTACCCAGTGTCTATTAACGTCGGTTTTTGATAGCTACTGACGGCGATATTCGTTAATTTCTTGAAAAGAGGGTTACAACATAATCAGTAATGGCGGTAAATTCTGTTCCTAGTTGCCAATCTTCTCAAAAATTTTGAAGATGACTGTTCTTATTTAAAATAATGAAGGAATGAACTTATGGTAATAAGTGGAATGTTGGTCGCAAGATGATAATGAATCAAATGCAACACCGCATATGAAAATGGTTTTCTGATACTAAGAAGTTTAATGCTAATGCCAATACAAGTAACCAGAGGACCGATGATCATATAATGCAAAAGACCTACTGGATTATTTTGACCGAAAAGAACCGTAATTTTACTTTGATATTATCATGATCATCAGACGTTGATGAGCTTGAGACGTTTTCTTGGTAGCATTTAAAAATCGGCAACAACTATTTTATGCCTTTTAATACTGAAATTTCGCCAAGGTTTTTTGGACATTCTCTGGAAATTGAGTTCAGTGAGTTACTTGTCTCCTCTTATTTTTACGCTGGAAAAACTCATAAAGATCCGATGATTATTTGTTACAGTATGAGATATGTCCAACATAATGCTAGGAAAATTAGATTGTGTCGGGATGCAAATTCTCGAGATATATACTAGTGCTGCACCAACCCCCTTTATTTGTGGGGGCGGGGAGGGCGGGATCATGCCCCTAAGTTAGGTTGGGTTGGGTTAGCTTAGGTTAGGTGAGTTCAAATACATATTGTTAGGTTAGGTTAGGTTAGGCCAAAGACCAATTTAAAAAAAATTTGGCTGTGGAAACATAATGAGATTATTTTAAAGAAGATTCTATGGATAGTTTTCAATATATGGCGTCCAGGTTTTTTCAGGGAAGGGCCCGATACTCTTACATTTCGTGTATATGTCGGGACAGTTGACTAGACGGATTTGAAATCTTAGATATCTGAAATAGTCCACAAGATCCGATCCTTTCAAATGTGCAAAGAATAAGAGGGAAGTACCTGTATAATAGATTCTAAGAATTCCTCTCTTCGGGAAGGCAAATCTCATCCGAAAGGAATAGAAATTCGAAACTTTGGAACCACAGAAGAGAGTATAAGATTCCTAAGTTTACTTTTGGTGTCAAAATTGTTTGATTAAATGCCACACCTTATTTTTACTACAGGCCAATTCTTATGAAGAAAGTATTTCTGAAATGTTCCTGATTTCAGTAACTTAACAATTTGTTATTAGTATTATTATAATAAAAAATATTGTTTTTAACTTGCGCCCATTAGCTTTATTTTATATAATAAATTTCATTGAAGTGCATTATTTAAGGATTAATATAATTATCACGCACTAGTATCGTCATGCTTGTTGCAGGTTTCTAAGTATTGAATAGTTGGATGAAGTTATCCGAAAACAGACTTTGGACACAACTCATGGTCAAATTACTACGTGACGCGGGCATCTGTAAGTACAGGAATTATTTCAGCATAAGTTTTGACAGACTGGCATTTTTTGCTTAGGTCACAGAGGTATCCTTACTGTGTTTGTGTGTGTTTGTGTGTATGTGTGTGTGTTATTCAGTGGCTCGAGTCAATAACGTGCCCTCCGCGTTGAAGTGGCGTTTTTGCATAGATCACAGAAGAATCCTCACTGTAGGGTCCTTTTTTTTTTTTTTTTTTAAGCATAGTCACCAGTCATTCAGTGTCTATAAAGGTAATTATGTGCCATCCCCGTTGAATCGCCATGGCACACGTCAAACCTACCATCAGTATTTTCCAGATATTGACTCTGTTTTCGCTCTGAAAGGTTCAAAACCCCCTAACGAAAGTCTTCGGAGACTTGGAGCTCCATTTTTTCATTAGAAGTTTGAAGAAAAACTTGGCCGGCGGAAGTTTCGCAAAACAAACGCACGTGCTTCGGCCAACTTTCATAATATCGTCTGGCAAACGGTCGGAAAATAGACGGGTTGTTGGTTATAGACCGGTGCAGGGCCTTGTTTGTTGACTCTCTCTCTCTCTCTCTCTCTCTCTCTCTCTCTCTCTCTCTCTCTCTCAGGTAATGAAGTACATTCGATGAGTCTTTGCAGTTTCATAATCGTGATATCAGTGATCTCTCTGGACTTACACCTCCTGAATCTCTCTCTCTCTCTCTCTCTCTCTCTCTCTCTCTCTCTCTCTCTCTCTCTCTCTCTCAGGTAAAGAAGTAGATTCGATGAGTTTGCAGTTTTATAATCCTGATATCTCTCTGGACTTCCACCTCTCTCTCTCTCTCTCTCTCTCTCTCTCTCTCTCTCTCTCTCTCTCTCTCTCTCGCTCATAGTAATTTCAGAAGGACCTGTTTAGATAAATGAGCTCCAAGAATGGAGCTAGAAATAATTAGTAGTCGTAGGCCTGAAAGGAAGGAAAAGCGAAGAGATGAAGTTTAAACAGACCAAGTTGAGATGGCTTAATCATCAGTCCTTCCGCGCCATAAAACAGAGCATATAACTTAACTAGTTTCTGTACTGAATATATTCATCATATTATTTCCCCCCAGAGTGGCTTTGTAATAAGCGCACTTTGCAAAGGTGCTGTATAGACAGCACTAAAGGTTCTCTGAAGAGTCCCTCATGCAATTATCTTTTTCCCCTTCTAGTTTTCATCTGCTTGTTTTGTATATTTTCCTCGACTATCGTTTAATCCAGTGGTTGGAGTAATTGTGATTTAATTTAATTGTAATGAATCACAGAATTTCGTGTAATTTTAAAGAATTAATTGCTTAATTTCATGTAACTGTAATTATAGTTGAAAATGAAATTATAGTAAGTGTAATTTAATTAATTACAGGATGATGTAATTTGTAATTTAATTGTAATTATAAAATTGAAGTGGTAAGGGTGCGTATTCCATTAGGAGTGATGGGTTGCTTAGAAGACTTGAATCTGCTAGATTTACTCGTCTCTATACACTGTCTCTTGTGCCAAAGATTAGCGTTTATCCTGGCATCCAAATCCCTTGTAATAATTGTAACAAATTATAATTGAATGTGTCGTTAAGTAATTGTAATTGTAATGTAATTGCTATATCCAAATGTGAAATTGTAATTTACATTTTTTGAAAGTAATTGTAATTGTAATTTATTTCTCCTGTGCCACAGTTTAGCATTTACTCTCGTATCCAAATCCCTTGTAATTGTAACTGTAATTATGATTGAATTGATTGTTAAGTAATTGTAATTGTCATGTAATTGCTATTTCCGAATGTAAAATTGTAATTTAAATTTTTTGGAACTAATTGTAGTTGTAATTTATTTCTTCAGGTGGGATTGCTCCAACCCTGGTCGGAACTGCATACGAAAGTAAAATCAGGCATAATCAGGGTATAATTTTATATTGGTATACGATTATGAATCGTTGTATGACGATAGAACTGTATTTCCAAAGTTTTCTCAGTTCGGAAGTACATTTTAGAGGGCTTTTAAGTATCTGATGGCAAGAAGTTCCTTATGTAAATGAGATAATGATGAAAGGGAGATAGAGATGGCTTGTACATGTGTACACCAGAAGAGCTGGTATACCCAAAACTAACTGGAAAAGAGCCATGAGATTGGAGGCTGGAAGAGTGCGCTGGAAAGACTAGTGAGTGTCATCAAGTGGAGTTGGATGCGGTCATGATGATGATGATGATTTATTACTTGGATCATAATTATCTGACTTGATAAAGTTTATTCTTGGTTATGCTGTGGAAAGTTAACGTTGTGTGTGTGTGTGTGTGTTTTTAAGAACGAACAAAATTTCCTGCCCTAGTTTCTTATAATAATATGCCTTATTCAAGTATCATATAAAATACTCTTAATTTTGGTTGTCCGAGAGAGAGAGAGAAAATCACACTTTCCGAAGATTATCCACTTTTAAAGTATCAATGAATTCGAATTGTACGTTGAAAAAAGAAGTACCAGCTACAC
>NC_087206.1:64968197-64973197 GCF_015104395.2 Macrobrachium nipponense | reverse complement strand
CCGGCGTTGAGCTTTGACTTGATTATCGCTTTGAGTTTCTGCATATATTTTTTCCTGATCGTGTCCTTCATCTCTTGGTGTTTTATATCCCCTCCTTCCATTATTCCCAGGTATTTGTATCCCGTCTCATCTATGTGTTTGATGTTGCTCCCATCTGGTAGCTTTATCCCTTCAGTCCTAGTTACTTTGCCCTTTTGTATGTTGACTAAGGCGCATTTTTCTATTCCAAACTCCATCCTGATGTCCCCAGATACAATCCTTACAGTCTGGATTAGGGTATCTGTTTCCTTGATGCTCTTACCATACAGCTTGATGTCGTCCATGAACATCAGATGGTTAATTCTGTTGCCTCTTTTCTTGAGTTGGTACCCGGCATCCATCTTCTGCAGCACTTTTGTCATGGGAATCATGGCTACTACGAAGAGTATTGGGGACAGTGAGTCGCCCTGAAAGATCCCTCTCCTTATATTAACCTCTGCTAGCCTTACTACAGAGCTTGTAAGTATTGTATTCCAGTTTCGCATAGTATTTTTGACATTCAAATGCTTCCTGCATGTTGATAAATGTAAAGAACATAATTAAGTCGAGGTACAAAATGCATCCTTTACCTTTGTCCCATGGCAATGTAAAACTATTTTTTGACAGTATGTGATCCTGTCAGCTCGGTTCATCTGTGTCGAGATTGGTGGAAAGGAAGGCACAGTAGTTACATGAGAGAGGAAGTTTCATAAAAGCCAATTGTAACTTCATGCGTCGAAGGCGATGATCATGATAATGTTTATGCTGTACCCATATACCCAAGGGTCTTAGTCCTTGCCCATACCATCCAAAAATGATGTTAGAACGTTTTTCTGTGGAACACTGCCATAATTATCAGTCAACTACATTGTATATATATCACTGGAAAGCCGTTATATCGTTGTTTTGCTTGTTTCCAAAACACATAGTCTATATTAATAAATTTTTGAGATATGCACTTTTTTCTGTAAGATATTTAGTACATATATGCAAAATCTCCATCAAAACCCTGTACGAGAGAGAGAGAGAGAGAGAGAGAGAGAGAGAGAGAGAGAGAGAGAGAGAGAGAGAGAGAGAGCAGCCAGTTCCATTCTCCCACATAGGCTCACTCTTTCATGGAATTGTATTCCCCAACGTTACATATCCAGGCTCCAACAATGTGTCCAGGTTGTACAAGAATAGTCCCCCCTCTTCTACGTTTTATCTAACCCCTTCCCCCTCCACCCCCCTTTACCCCAACTAAGGTCTAGTATGGCCATTCTAGAGTCGTAAAATGTCCCCCTAACTCTATTTAGTACTTGCTATTTTTTTCTATTGGCAATTGTTAACATGGATATTTAGGGTCTCAATCGAGAGAGCGATTTTTGGTTTTTATATTGCGTCGATGGGGCTCTTCTGCCGCTTTTTGTGTTCACAACAATGGCCTCGTCCCTTTTGGCAGATTTGGGTTTTGAGAGATTCAAGGAAGAAAGGGGAAGGCGAACAGACAATATAATCATGCGAAAGGTTACTGAAGTATCTATAGCTGAATTGCCCTCTCCCTCTTTCTGTCCTCTTGCCGCACGGCGTGCCTGCACACACACACACACACACACACACACACACACAACACACACACACACACACACACACATATATATATATATATATATATATATATATATATATATATATATATATATATATATATATATATATAGGGATCTTAATGCTTTTCAGTGACAAGCGTATCCCCCCAAAAAACGAGAAGAATTCGGGAACTTCTTAAGAGGGCATTGGGGCTATTACAATCACACATGTATCTGGTTAAAATGACCAGGAGATTCTACACACACACACACGCACACACACACATACTCCTAGCCACGAGTCTTCTTCTTTCCCACCGTTATCCCTACATTAAGGGGTCGGTTGCTTGATGTGCCTTTTTCTCCACTGCCTCCTATCAAAGGCATCATCCTCTACCAAATACCCCTAGCCACGAGTGTGGTGCGTGGTCCAAGCTAGGCACACCCGGTGCCAGCCCCGGGCCCGGATAAATTAGGGAGAATGGAAGTCAGGAAGGGCATCAGACCATGAGACGTTTGCCCAAACCAATTGCGACATGAGCCGTTTAATATCGAATCATCTGGAGGCTGCTCGTTAGTAAAAAAACAGCCTCCCAACACTGCATATAACTGTGGAAATATATATATATATTAGCCGTGTAAACAGATATGTACTGTATAGCAGTCATTATGTCTTCTTATCCTCTCAATTTTCTAGCTCATTCATATAAGCTCATCACTAGAAAGCCTAAATTAAACCCAGATGAAGATATCTTGACATCCTTGGTAGGATTCTAACTAATATATTTGTATATATATATATATATATATATGTATATATATAAATATATATATATATATACATATATATATATATATATATATACTAGATATATATATATATATATAAAGTGTCACTCATCCAGATTAACACCATGACGCTATTCCATTATGCATCCTCCTTTCAACACTATTCCTTTGAGCTCGAGAATCATCCCTCTGCTCGAATGGAGATGAATGGATATTTCGAATTAGGATGCATTTTGACAGCTCACTAATGCCTCTGGATTTGTTATTTGCAGTCGCATTTTCAGCGGCGTGATTTATTAGCGATATTTTAGATGCCGTACTTTTATTTACTTGATGCGTTCGTTTCATCGCTTTAGATGACCATTAACTTTCTATTTTCTTCGTCGTTTCTTTACGAATTCCTTTTCCAACTTTTCCTGCCGAAGTTGATGCAATTTAGGTGAATTAGAAGCACGGGATTTAGAAATATTTCTCTTTCATTTTTCACTGGATAAAGGAGGTCTGGAAGCAGAATTTTATAAGTACTTACACCCCTTCCATTTTTAGGAATTTAAAGTGAAGCAACCTTCACTTATTAGCGTTTTCGCTTGCTTTGGGAGTAAGCCTGTAAACTACTTTGTTGTTGTTTTTTTGGGGGGTAGGAAAGCCTAAAAAAAGTCTGAAGTAGGTGTTTCTTTTTAGGCTAGGATAAGTTAGATTTAATTATTAGAATGAAAATGTAAAAAAAAAATAAAAATAAATAATGTGCATGTTAATTAGCACAGAAAAGTTATTCATTATAAAATATAGCGTATTTATTTAAATTTTTGTTGATGAAACCACTCTTATTCGACCTTAGATTTTTTAGCACGCACCTCGAGTCAGCCGGAGGTCGGATCACGCCTTTTTTTTTTAAACAGAAGCTGGTTGAGGCCAAATACATTTTCCAAGATCAAGTCCGTCAGCAAACTTAAAAAGAGATAGTAAACTTATTCACGAAAAACAAAGTAGTCGGTGGACAATCAAACTAATGTGCATGATTACTTTGGTTACACGGACTAGAGAGAGAGAGAGAGAGAGAGAGAGAGAGAAGGGGAATTTTATTAGTTAAACTATATGTATATATATATATATACTATAATATATATATATATATATATATTATAATAAATGAATTTTATCACATCACCGTGATTCATATACATGCATTAAGCTACAGATGTCCCTTAATACCAAATTCGCTCTACCCCGGAGAGAGAGAGAGAGAGAGAGAGAGAGAGAGAGAGAGAGAGACCTTACCTTACCTTACAGACCTTACATCTTGTTCGGGTTGCCCCAGGTCCCTCAGTGTGAGGCACCTCTAATGTCTACCAGAGAGTTGCTAGTACATCTTCCGGTATATTTTGCATCTTCCAATCTTGGATGGTCTGGGATGCAGTTTAGATATTTGTCGAGCTTATTCTTAAACACATCTACGCTCACTCCTGATATATTCCTCAGATGAGCTGGCAACGCATTGAATAGACGCTGCATTATCGATGCTGGTGCGTAGTGGATTAATGTCCTGTGTGCTTTCCTTATTTTTCCTGGTATAGTTTTGGGCACTATTAATCTACCTCTGCTTGCTCTTTCTGATATTTTTAGTTCCATGATATATGCTATTCCTTCTATCTGTGTTTCCATGCCTGAATTATCATGTAGCGTTCTCTTATCCTTTCTAGACTATATAATTTTAAGAATTGTAGTCTTTTCCCACCCGTAGTCTAGGTCCTTAACTTCTTCTATTCTAGCTGTAAAGGACCTTTGTACACTCTCTATTGTGCAATATCCTTTTGATAGTGTGGGTACCATATCATATTGCAATTTATTTCAAGTGGACTACGAACATATGTTTTTATAAAGCATATCATGTGTTCAGCTTTTCTTGTTTTGAAGTGCCGTAACAACATTCCCATTTTTGCTTTACATTTTGCCAACAGAGTTGCTATTTGATCATTGCATAACATGTTCCTCCATTCATCATCACACCAAGGTCTTTAACTGCTTCCTTATTTGTGATGGTCTCATTATTAGGTCCCTTATATGCATATAGCTTTTCTTTCTCTGTCTCCATAATTTATTGATTCAAATTTATCAGAGTTTAAATACCATCCTATTTTACCTCTGCCCAATCTATACTTTGTTTAAGGTCTCTTTGTAGAGCGTCCTATCTTCATCACAAGTAATTTCTCTACTTATTCTTGTGTCATCTGCGAAAAACTACTCACTACCGAATCCTTAACATTATTGTCTATGTCTTCAATCATAATAACAAACAGTATTGCAGCTAACACCGTACCTTGCGGCACACCGGATATTACTTGGCTTCATCGATTTCTCGTCGTTTGCAATAACTATCTGTTTTCTGTTGTGTAAAAATCTTCTTTTAACCATCTTCCTACTTTATCACGATATTGTGTTTTCTAATTTTCTTCGCCAATATATTATGGTCTACTTTATCAAAAGCTTTGCAAAGTCTAAATAAACCACATCTGTTTCATTTCCGCTTTCATATTTTTGAATATGTTTTCACGGTGGACTAACAGTTGGGTTTGTGTACTTTTTCCGGGTACGAAACCATGTTGTCCTTTATAAACAATTATTTTT
>NC_087206.1:64958197-64960697 GCF_015104395.2 Macrobrachium nipponense | reverse complement strand
TCCGTATGGAAACGTCCGCCTCAGTAATGTCGGCCCTTCGTCCAGGAGATTGGATGGTCTCTCTGGACTTGCAAGATGCGTATTTCCACGTTCCCATTCACCATTGTCAAAGAAATATCTTCGGTTTGTAATAGGAGACAAGATTTTTCAATTCAGGGCTCTGTGCTTCGGTCTGTCTACAGCTCCGCAGGTATTCACCAACCTGATGGCGAATGTAGCAAGATGGCTTCACCTAGAGGGAATAAACATCTCCCTCTACTTAGACGACTGGCTGATCAGGGCCAAGTCGGAGATTCAGTGCTTGGAGGACTTATCAGTAACAAGAAACATGATAGAATCGCTGGGATTACTCCGTGAACCTCGAGAAGTCGCAGCTGATCCCCAGCCAGAGCTTGGTCTATCTGGGGATTCAGATTGGATTCTCAGGGTTTCGAGTATTTCCTTCGCGAAAGAAAGAATCACTCGAGGTTTGTTGAAAATCTCGAGCTTCTTTAGAGAGGAAAGAGCAGTTCAGCGAGGGATTATCTGAGCCTTTTAGGGACCCTGTCCTCACTAGAAAAGTTCTTCTCTCTGGGGAGGCTTCACCTTTCGCCCTATTCAGTTTTTCCTGAAAGGGGTGTGGAGTTGGAAGAACGGGACAACTCTCGGACATCTTTCCGCTTCCACAAGAGATAAAAGATCACTTGAAGTGGTGGATCCTTCCTCTTCAAAAGAACGAAGGCGTATCGCTTGCCCTGCAGAACCCACCAATGTATTCCGACGTTCGGATCGGGTGGGGAAGCGACGCGAGCAAGGGAGGTGTCAGGACCTGACAGGAACAGGTGTTAGTTCCTGGCACATCAATGCAGACAAGGAACTAGTGGCCATACACCTAGCCTTAAAGTTCTTCGAAGAGATAGTCAGAGGCTGGGGTGATACAGATAAACTCGGACAACACCACTGCTCTGGCTTACATACGCAAGCAAGGAGGCACCGCACTCTTCTCCCTCTTTCAGTTAAACAAAACAACTGTTAACCTGGACAGAAGAAAGAGGCATAACTCTCCTCACAAGATTTGTGGCAAGGGATAAAGAATGTGAGAGCGGACAGACTGAGCAGGAGGAATCAGGTCCTTCCCACAGAATGGACTCTACATGAGGAAGTGTGTCGAAGTCTTTGGTCTCCTGTGGGGGGAGACCTCACATAGACCTGTTTGCGACGTTCCTCTCAAAAGAGTAGAGATATTTGCTCTCTAGTAGAAGATCCGAGAGGCCTTCGCAATAGACGCGTTTCTTCTGAATTGGGTTCGGGTGTGGACGCCTACACCTCCCCCACCCCCTTCAAGATCCTGGGGGAAGTGCTCAGGAAGTTCGTAGCTTCAAAGAGCACGGAGTTGACACTAATAAGCCCCATTTTGGCCAAGCCCAAGAATGGTTCACGGACCGGTACTGGAGTGGATAGTGGACTTCCCCAGATCTCTTCCAAACAGACCAGATCTACTCAGACAACCCCACTTTGAGAGGTTTCATCACAACCTCCCCGGTCTCGCTCTGACTGCCTTTCGACTATCGAAAGACTTGTCAGAGCGAGGGGCTTTTCGCAAGTCTGCGGGCTCTATCGCTCGAGCCCGCAGAGCTTCAACGAGAAGAGTATACCAATCGAAGTGGGAAGTCTTTAGGAGGTGTGTAAGAGTCAGAAGCTGTCCTCCTCCAGTACCTCTATAGTTAATATTGCCGATTTCCTCCTCTTTCTGAGAGAGGAATCACACCTATCTGTCTCAACAATAAAGGGATACAGAAGCATGCTGTCTCAGTATTTAGAAATCGAGGGCTAGAAATTGCAGACAACAAAGATCTACACGATTTAATTAGATCCTTTGAAACTTCAAAAAGCAGCAACTCCTAGAACAACCTAGTTGGAAATCTGGACGTGGTCCTGAAATTCCTTTCCTCGGATAAATTCGAGCCTTTACATCTGGCTTCCTTCCGCGACGTCACTCTAGGAAATGCTTATTCCTGTTGTCTCTCGCTACAGCCAAGAGGACGAGCGAATTGCACGCTCTGGATTCCACAGTGGGGTTCAAAGGAGATGCTGCTATCTGCTCGTTCCAGACAATGTTTCTGGCGAAGAACGAACGAAAAACCCGTTAAAAACCTTGGCCCAGAAGCTTTGAAGTAAAAGGTCTATCTAACCTCGTAGGCAGAGAGACAGAGAGGTCTCTCTGTCCAGTGAGAGCTCTTAAATTTTATTTAGAGAGGAAGAGACAGATGGGAGCTTGTCAACAAGGTCTTTGGTGTGCTGTGAAGAACCCCAAAAGACTCATGTCCAAAAACGCCTTGGCCTTCTTTGTGAGAAGCGTAATTACGGACGCGCACAAGAACTGCTCGGAGGAGGAAATCCTTCGGTCTTCTAAAGGTTAAGACCCATGAGGTCGAGAGCAGTAGCAACGTCCTTGGCGTTCCAAAAGAATATGTCTCTTAAAAATATCATTGAGACTACTTATGGAGGTGCAATTCAGTGT
>NC_087206.1:64950697-64953197 GCF_015104395.2 Macrobrachium nipponense | reverse complement strand
TATTTGATTTATTGCTTCCTATTTCTCCTCGCCATTTTACTGATTTTTATTATATTGTAAAATTCTCAATCTATCACAGGTACACGGTATTATCGTATTCTCTTCTGCAGTCATTCTTTCCCGTCTTCTCATTATACCTCTACCCGTGAGCCTGTGATTCAATTTTTTTTTTTATTTTTGAGGTTACTTACATCAACTTTACTATAGTAGATTCACATCAACCATGCATTTGATGTCTAGACCAGTCCCTTACGATGTTCCTGATTGACTGTTGAAAAGCCAATCACAGGGCTGGAAACTCCGTCTCTCTCGAGAGTTTACATGGGTAGGATCTATGTTCCACTTATCCTGAGGGATAGGCTACGTTTTTCAGGAGAGGTAGAACATACATCCTACCTATGGGAACTCTCTCGAGAAACTGAGAGCTATCAGCCCTGTGATTGGCTTATCAACCGCCAATCAGGAGCGTCGTAAGGGACAGGCCTCGACATCAAATGCACGGTTGATGTGAGTCTGCTATAACAGTATGATACGTATAGCTTATTTTTTAAGTTTGCTTTCTCCTCTCCTTTCACTGCTTCGTAATTATCTTCCGTCATCTCACTTGCTTTGTCTTACCTCTTAGGTGCAGTGACGTTCCCGCGTCTGCAGTCGTAGTCCAAGCCCATGACTGCCTTGCTCAAGCTGTTCTCCATGTACAAGGTAAGTGCTGGTTCATAAAATTGTTAGATCATGTTACTATAATTTACTAGCAAGGCGTTTTTTGTTGTTGGCGAAAATGTAGTATATACTTCAAGAGATTTCTTGGCATGGAAAGTAATTGCCCAATAAGTTTTGGATTAGCGAATGAGAGAAAAACCTCTGAATTCGTTATACTGGGTGTCCATAAAGTCCCAGTACCATTCTGGGCAATAAATACTTGTAATGGTACTGGGACTTTATGGACACTGTATGACTAATGGATGCTCTTACTGAAAAATGTCAGCTACTAGAGAGTCTTATAGCAGCAGTTGGAAAATAAAATCGGAAATGTGAAAAAATGTGTTTATATTAAAAGAATTCCGTGATATATATTTAATTTAAACCGCCGCGTATACTTAACAATAAACGTGAGGCGCACATTTTCGAGTTAACCTGGTAGCATTAAAAACTCCGCGGATGAAATTGAATTTGTTTTTTTAAGAGCGCGGGGGAGTGTGCAATATGCATTTAACTTTCAGAAACCTCGCGTCGAAATTTAATTTCCCGTAAGAATTGTGTTCTGCGCTTAATTTCCTAGAGCGGCGTAAGATGATCCCACGGGTAGCTAGCGAGGGGGTGGGGGTGAGGGGGGTTAGATCCAGGCGCTGTTAGCTGTGCCAACAAAGGCACCATACCCTTTCTGCAGGACAAACAAGGATAGTGTTTTCAGGAGATGGTGGGCTACATACTTTTTTTTTTTTATCCTTTCTTTTTTCCATAGGTCTTAACCATTTTCTTTACTGCTGTATAGCGGGCCTCGTTTCGTTTTTATCTTTCGCCATACCTTTTCGGCAGCTGAAAAAAAAACGGGTAGTGTTATTAAAAGGAATGGGTGGGGAGAGGGGGGACTAAACTTTTTTACAGGTACTTTTTTTTTTTTTTTTTTTCCTAATTATTTCTTATTTGGATGTTCATGCCTTTCCGTCTAATTCTATACGGATATTTTTTGAACGGTGGGAATATTCGGTCCGGAATGAACTTTTGTATATTTATAATATATATATATATATATATATATATATATATATATATATATATATATATATATATATATAATATATATATATATATATATATATATATCTTTTTTTTTTTTTTAATTTTAATATTGTATTTTATTGCTAAAAAGTTAAGAGTTGCTGTTTATAAATAACGTTTTATTTCTTTGCCCAGAAAGTTAGAGTTTTTGTTTATGAATTCTTCCCCCATATTTAATATAACAGTTTCTATAGGTTTTGCGTATTTTTTTTCAGGTGTTTCCATAATGTTGTAAGTAACCTATATATTACTCTACAGCCTGAAGTTAGACTTTTAAACATTGTTCATATCAATTATGGATGCGTGCTTGCTCTAGTTCCTCATTGGACAAGTGGGTTACGTGCTCGCCAACCAGAAATAAATGGAATTTATTTCTGGTGATTAGAAATTCATTTCTCGATATAATGTGGTTCGGATCCCACAGCGAGCTGTAGGTCCCGTTGTTAGGTAACGAATTGGTTCCTAGCCACGTAAAAAAATATCTAATCCTTCGGGCCAGCCCTAGGAGAAGAGCTGTTGAGGTGCTCATAATCTCCGGTTGTAGGTTATCAATGCTAAACTGGACCTTGGACTTATGAGATTTCTCGTGGATGGACAAATATCCCACCTAAATAATTCAGCAGGATGTTTTAAAATTGTTAAGTGTATCTTAGTTTAACCAGACCACTGAGCTGATTGGCAGCTCTCCTAGGGCTGGCCAGAAGGATTAGATTTTTATTTA